>NC_041337.1:15549424-15791924 GCF_004354835.1 Perca flavescens
GGAGGGAGAGCTTTGAAATTGAATGGTAAAATATCTAATCACTCAGCATAATTCCAATAAAAAGTATTCATGTTTAAGTAGGCTATTTGTCAGATATTTCACCAGTGTTCTGTAGCATCTGTCAGTCAGTGGAGTGATGACCAGACGTGGTGAGTTCCCCAGGTACTCATAGGCGTACTTAACATCACAGTTGATTATGCGAACACGAACATTGTCATTGCTCCAGTAGTAACGAAGCTGGGCTAGCCATTGAAAGTCTGTTTCATTTGATACGCCTGTTAAAAACAAGCATTTACTGTTTTGTTTTTCAAGTATGTTTTCTTGGTGTTATTTCTAAACTGGGGCAAAGCTCTGTTCCAGTACACTCTGCATTCTGTGCCATGACCTACTTTTTTCAATAAGCTCCATGACCACATCCCTGGCATGGACATCGATAGTGACCAGCGCTCCCAGAGTGGTCCGTGTTTGTTTGGGCAGTTTCCCTCTCACCAGCTCCACAATGTCATTCATCTGATTCTGAAGTTGCTTATTGTAGTTTTTTAAACCCTGCAGCGAACAAAAAGCCCAATTATTATTTGAGGGTTTTTTTTCCCCAAGGTGATACTGTTATGGTGTCATGCTCATCAAAATAACATGTCAGGTTAGTTGGTTAGGAGTGAGACACATCACTGCTTTGTACCTCTACACTATCAAAATCCACTAATGTGTACAACATTAATATTAGACTGGATTGTTTGTTTTTTTAAAGGTAAATTAAGTTTTAATTTTAACTAGGAATCTCCACAACTTAATCTTGTCATATTCAGAAACACAAATAATCATTTTCATTAGTTAAGGTACAATTAGTAGTATTTCAAAAACATTTTCTGAGAAAAGGGTGTGAAAACCTACATCAGCTCCAGCTCTGATGGCTTCATGAACCTCCGAGGTCCAGAAAATCTGCGAGGTGCAGAGCACCACCTGCCCAGGCCACTCCTTGACCCACTGTCTGCGTGCAGTCTCAGCGTAGGCCTGTCAGTACAACCACACTCACATTTATGTTCACCCGTAAGGGGAACCTCAGAAGCAAAAATATGATCCATACACAAACATGACGGTATTAGAGTTAACAAATCACAGTACTGTGTATTATTTTAAGGTATATGAGCAGTGATCTCACCAATCTGGACCTGGCTACTACATCTCTGACACTGCGAAGCATCCCATCCTCCACCTGCACCAGCCACTTCTCCACAGCTCCTTTGGCTTCAGATGTGGAGATGAGCTGGATTAGCTGAACACGCTCCCCCTCACTACTATACATGGCCTAGGCGAGAACAAAATGCAATTCAAAGTGACTGTATGTAACTTTTCAATGTTTCTGAAACTGTGTAATGTTCCATCTCATGATCATATATGACCTATAACAGCAAACGAGACCAACAGTGAAAATAACGCTATTTTTATATATCGTTTTTATTAATGCCTCTGCCCGGGTCCAATTTTTCCTACAAAGTCACAAAATGATGTACAGCAGGTAGACGGCGCTGAAGGGTTTGCATGTAAAAGGTAGCAGGAGATGTCTTTATCTAGGCCTAATTGTATTTTTATTTAATTTTAGAAATTATCTTTTGTAGTTATGGCTGGTACTGGGGCAGAGCCATCACAGAAAAGAAGGAAATTAAAATGAAGAACAACTAAAAGCTGAAAGTGAAAGACGACTGGCGAAATAATCTAAAAAAAAAATCTAATATCACGATATTGTTGACCAAATACCTTGATATCGATATTGCGGCGATATTGTAGTGTTGACAATTGGTGCTTACAAAAAAATATTTACTCAATGAGATTTTTGACAATTAATCATCATTAATGTGTTTATAATAACTAAGCGGGTTAAGGCAAATAATAGAAAAGCTAGAACAATCCGGTAAATTCAAACAATTACATCACTTTACTTTAATCCAGCTATTAAAACCAGGAAAAGACACCACTTATGACATAGCAGGATATTACAATATCCAAAAGCTAAGACGATATCTAGTCTCATATGACGATATTGATATAATATCAATATATTGCCCAGCTCTACTATAACGTACTCCCTTATTGTAAATGAATTATTATCCGTCTGGGCAAAACATTCATCGCAACTATGACCTCCCCGTATCGCTAACTCCTAGACCTTTACGACAGCAAGCATGGTAAAAACACTACCGCTTTTGTCCAAAGGGGCCGCTGAAATCAAGACAAACGGAAAGTTACATATAGTCATTTTAATGAAAGTTAATCAACTATGGTGTCATGATGTAACTATAATATGTGTGACTGCCTTGCCTGGATATCCAGATTGGGTAGAAAGTCCAGTTTGGAAATACCCTCAAAGCACTTCTTCAGATGGGGCTGCACTCGCAGTGGGTCCTTGGTCTCAGACAGAATCTCCAGCATTTCATCATTGGACAAGAAGAAGAACCTGGAGGCAGCATTGGTAGTCAGTTTCAAAATCTGTGATAACAACAAAGAATTGGACAAAAGAAACACTGCAAAATCTTTTTGTTTACCGTGGAAAAAAGAGACGCTTCTTCTCCAAATAGGCATTCAGTCCTTTCATGATGTTCTCCAGGAGGATGTTAGAATCTTGCAGTTTCTCTAGCAAACCAGGCAGTGAGGTTGCTTGCAGAATCTACGATTGTAAATCATCAGTAAGTTTACACAAACAGTTCATCTTTCTGATTTTCTTTTTCTTCCAAAATAATGTGTCCACCATAAACTTTTTTCAACAACTACCTTAGGGTCCTTAACGCAGTGTCTCATGACCTCTTTCCAGTTTTTGTCAACAGTTTGGAAAAGTCGTCCCTCTTCCGGAATCTGCTGCATGATGTCCTGAGAAGAGAAGATGGGCTCCAGATAAAGCCACTGGGCCTGCACCTTCAGCCATTCATCTATTGTTTCCTGGATACGAAGCAGACGCTCCTCCCAAACCTGAGGTCACAGAACAAACAGTTAAAGAGGCGCTATGCTGTTTTGGCCATTTCTTCACTTTTTGCTGGCAGGTTTCTATATAGAGCTCCCCCTACAGCTTCAGAATAGATATTTGGCAGCTCCTATTTTTACTTGTGTCTGACTCCTCGCTCGGTCAGTCTGCCGTTTCATCTTTCTCTGTTCCTCCGACAATGCTTTCCTAGCTTTCTGTTTCTTTTTATGGCTCAGCCATAACAAAGTATGAAAACCTCCCTCGCTACCTTGTTAGCCGGTTCCTGAATGGGCGTATGTGTGCAGTGCCATGAAGCAATTTGTTACATTGTGAGACCTGAAAGTTGCAAGGGTGGTTTTTCTGCTCAAAGGCGCTAAGGGGGCGCAAGACAACCACCATTCAACTCAAAAAAAGTCGTATAACCATTCCAATGACTCCGACGCTGTTCAGTAAAGTAAATTAAGCTAAAAAAAAACTGCGTAGTTCCCCTTTAAATCTCTGCAGGATTTGGTGAAGGCAAAGTTAAAATTACTCCCATGTGCTAAAACTTACATGCAAATTGAGCATTTACTCATTACCATTAGATGAATAAACTCTATAAAACTTGAAGCTAACCTTGATCTCCTTCTCAAAAGGTTTGACAAACGGTGAGCCCCTCATAGTCTGAGTCTTCACAATCTGGTCATCTAGCATCGTCTGAATCTCATCCAAGGCGGTTAGGATGGACACTCCGGTCTCCCTGTAAGGTTGATGGTGGAAAGAAATACCATCCCAAATATGCATCATGGTTTGCATAGCCTTCTCCAGGGAAAACTCCTGTAGAAACACATAGTGGGGGTATATAGCATTCAGCATATCGGTTTAGTGTTAAAGGAACACGCCGACTTATTGGGAATTTAGCTTATTCACCATAACCCCCAGAGTTAGACAAGTCCATACATACCCTTCTCATCTCCGTGCGTGCTGTAATGCTGTCTGACGGCTCCAGCGGCATCAGGCCAGCACAGAACATGCAGGTGAATGGTTCCAGTAATCCTACTGCTCCGAATAAGTGACAAAATAACGCCAACATGTTCCTATTTACATGTTGTGATTTGTAGAGTCACAGCGTGTACAAAAAACAACGTAACATGAGACACAGCCACCTTCTATCCGTAAACAAACCGGGAACTATATTCTCAGGCGGAAGAATATAGTACTTGGGCGGAGTGATATGCTCGCAGCAAGCCTGTTTGAGAATATAGTTCCCGGTTTGTTTACGGTTAGAAGATGGCTGTGTCTCATGTTACGTTGTTTTGTGTACACACTGTGACTCTACAAATCACAACATGGAAATAGGAACATGTTGGCGTTATTTTGTCACTTATTTGGAGCAGTAGGCTAGTTGGAACCAGTTACCTGCAGGATCTGTGCTAGGCTAAGCTAATGCTGGAGCCGTCAGACAGCATTACAGCACGCACGGAGATGATAAGGGTATGTATGGACTTGTCTAACTCTGGGGGTTACGGTGAATAAGCTAAACTCCCAATAAGTCGGCGTGTTCCTTTAAGGTTTTATCAAACACTGTAGAAGTAAACAAAAGATTTCAAGAGTTCTCACTTTACTAGCAGCAGCACTCAGAGACTCAAACTGTTCCAGGTACGGAGCCAGGTTTAGCTTGAGAACTTTGCGTAGCGTAGTACCAGAGTCAGGAGTGAGGTCATACCCCACAATATCTGACATCTGGTTCCAGTGGCGCGGTCTAATGCCTGGATTACACAAGATGGACACAACAGGGATATAATCCTGTTGACACAAACACATTCCACATTTGGTTTAGCATTAACAATCAAGACTTCTATTTCATTAATAAGCCCCTTTGAAATGACAGTTAGATACAATACCTTGAACTCCTTGATCTGCTCCATCACAGTGGAGCACAAAAGTACTGTGGGGCTTTCCAGCTTCTTTGGATCACCCTCACTAGGTTGTCTCTTCCCAGCTATCTTCTCCTTCTCTTGCCCAGCCTTATTCTGCTTCTGTTGGAAAAACTTGAGCATCTTGAAGATCTCCCTAAAGAACTCATCCACTTTTACTTCCATGCTCTCCCCATCTAGGCCCTGGAAGGAGCCGTCCATCCATCTATCCTCGAAGAAGATAATAATAATAATAATAAGGTTATCAAGGGCAATGTTTTAATGAAAACACAACAGGACATCAAATGGAAATCAGACCTGTTTTCTGTGCGCTGCCACTTCAGCACAAGTCCAAACAGCTTCTGATATGGTTCAATACTGTCTTTGATGACCTCAAGTTCTGGGTAACATGTTTGGTCCCATTTGTAAAAGACCTCTTCCTTGTTAATGAAGACGATCTCCTCCTCAGCCTCCTGGAGAAGCTTCTGAACTGTTCTGACATCCGTCATATACTGCTCAAAAAGTAATGACAAGACCATTATTTTCCATTTGATGTAATTGTATTGCTGTTAAACCACACAAACTTTAGGTTTGATGAATCTTTTGTACAATTCGGATCCCTACTTATATTGTACTGACAGTGATAAGGAATGTTAAGGCATATTTTAACATGACTATAAAGTTATTTCAGCTTCAAGTTTGTTTAAAGAAATTTTGTGAAATGCACTGATTCACTTTCTTGCAGAGAGTTAAAAGAGAAGATCGATACCACTCTCATATGACAGTGGTATCAATCTTCTTATCTTAGTCTCAGCAAGAAAGCAAATACATGTATTTCCCAAAATGTGGGAGCTATTTCTTCAAGGTTATATGCAAGTGCTAATGGCACTGTACCTGCTGCATCCTATCCAGCTCAGAGCAATGTGGGAACTCCTCTATCCGGCGGCCCAACTTTTCCAGCTGTATCATTAATCGTTCTCTTTTAGCAATCAGGTCCTGCTCCCCTTTCTTCTTGGCCTTCTGCATTACCTGGAAAATGACATAGCCGTCCAGAATCAGGTCAGCCTTAAAAAACAACCATGATAAACTGTTGTCAGCAGACACAAAAGCATTACCTCTTGACTGAGCTCAAAGACATTGAGGATTTTCTGCGGCCAGAGAAAGACAGTGGAATTAAGCTCCAGGTGCTCTGGCTCAATGATGTGGACATCTAGGAGGTAGATCAGTCTACAGTAAGCTTCCTGTTAGAACGCAATGTGGTAGTAAATGCTGTTAGAACTGATATAAGACAACTGAAATCAATATGTTGTTGTAAGATACAACAGATACAACCAATCATCAGGTTATTCACCTTTATTTTTTCATGAAGTTCTGCAATACCCTTTGTCTTAGTGAAATTAATGTGATCAATGATCTCAGCCATGTCTTCTGTACTCTCTGGTACTTTCAGAACGTTCTCTCTGATGGTTTCAAATTCAGAGCAGATCCTTTGAACAGACACAAAAAGGACTGTGAGAAATATATGAGCATTTTAAACACAGACGGACAGTTTTGTTAAAGAATGTTACAAAACATTACTCACTGTAGATTTTGCTCATGGTGGCTGGTGATCAGTTTCTTCAGAAGTATTTGAGCATAGTTGTTTGCTTTGTTTGCCAGCCCCTGTTTCAGGTCTTCACAGTCCAGATGGACCATCGAGAAGTGGGCTTTTGCTGGGAGGCTAATAATCTCCTTTGACAGAACACGAAACTCCTCCACTTGCTTTAAAAAGCAGCAAAATTACACATTGACTGTCATCAGAAAACCTGATAACAAAGCTAATAGCTATCAAAGCTAATAGCTATAATATATGTATAATATGTGTAGCATTAATTCAACTTTATGATTTGTTACCTTAGTGTACTCATCAAAAGAGTGCTCCTCTTCCATGAACTTCTCCACTCTAGCCTGTGCAGTTCCATTGACTAGCCAGTCATAGTTGTCAACTGCAAAATAAAGCAGAAAAGTCAGCAAGAAATAGAATTAAAATCAATGGAGTGAAGACTGGAAAATTGATTACAAAATGTCACCATAGTTCTGGAAATGTTTGTCAGGTTCCTCTAGATTCTTGCACACAGTGGCCTTTACGGTGACCTGAGCCCAAGCAAGGATGTGATCAGCCACCTTGGCATCTACAAATGAAGATATGGCTTCTGTCAGCCATGACTGGACCGTCTGTACTTTCTGTGGATCAATGTCATAGATATCAATACTAGCTCAATATTAATGTTACACTACTACATGACAAATGTGACATAAAGTGGTAATTTTGCTTTAAATTGCTTCACCTGCAGTGTGTTTGTGATGGCATTAAGAATCCCCAAAACAGCAGCTTCCAGATCTTGTAAGGTGGGATAAATTTCCATCTTTTCATCATCAAATGTTAAGGCCATACGAAAGAGGGGCAAGCAGCGGTGATTGCTTGGATCAAACAGATTGACAAACTCCTCGACACTTGTCTGAAGCACAGATTTTAACTGGGAATTGACAAAAGAAAGAGTCTACATTTGTAATCAAGGGACATACACATACATACATACAAGGCCAAAATCAAGTCAGCATTATCTCACCTGATTGGAGATTAGGGTAGACGCGCAGTCGTAAAAGGAATCCAGTTTCTCCTCTTTAACTCCCTTCAGTGTTTCTTTACTTGTTAATAAGTGGATGACTTTGGGAAACCAGGTATTCATGATACGATCTTCTGTCCTCTTACACTCCACAGCCATTTTGTTCTGTAGGCTCTTACAGTCCACAGATCCTGAAGCCCTGAAGCGTCAGAAGACCAAATTAAACAAAAAGCAACTTTAGCAAATCTTCATGTGCAATATTTAAGTTATGTGCTTATTTTAGGAGCGCCATGTTGAATTCATGGTGTCTTTCCTTACCTGCATACTGAAAGATCAACCAGCACCAGTGGAGAAAATGTCATGTAGCCTATATCCAAGACAGTTTGCATTGCCGGATGAAGAATGTGCAAATTTGTTTTTATTATTTTGCGGCTTCTGATAAAGCTATCATGCCAAGTTTGGGAGAAATCAAGAATTCTGCAAAAGATTGGAAATGTAACTTACAGAAGGGCGTTTAAAATAGACCAACTAGTACACTATTTGGTTATTGTTGATAAATAATTTGTGTACATTAGACACTCACTTTGGTTGGATAGCTGTCTGTTTGTCATAGACAGGTTCTTCTGTCTGTGGATTCTTTAGTACTGTGTCCACTGAAGGGAGAGAATATGACACATTATCACACGGTTTACCTGAAGAATACTGTACATCTACTCTGACAGCATAGACATTCATTACACAAATAATTGTCAATACCTGTGTGCTTGACAATCACATTGTGGAAGTCGTCGCTGACTTCCTTGCAGAGCTCCTGTAGTAGTTTTTGTGTCTCAGGTCCCTCTTTAAATTTAGGGGAGACTCGGGCAACAATGGAGTCCAACCACTGTTGCTGGATTGGAGCGAATGGGCGGTTCTCAACACATCGCTTCAGGAACATGTAGTTCATCTGCAAATGGGACCAAAATAAAATAGAAGAGACGTGACATAAGTAGGGTTTAGTCCCTTCATATGTCAAATTCAATAAAAAAAAAAGAAGCCTTACCCTACGCTTCCGCTCCTCACTAAGCATCTGTAAAGGAAATATTGAAATATACCACATTATATTGTGTCATATCTGTATATAAATTAAAATTTAAATGTGTGCATGGGTAGATAATTGTCATACAGAAGGTGGAAACTCTGGTTCTGGTGACTGGCTGCACACTGTTCCCCTCTCTTTGCTCTGTCTGTAAGCCTCCATTGCTCTAGACACCCTGTAATAATGCAGTCAACAAACTGTCACATTGCAGGAAACTAAATGGCCTACATAATGATCAACTGCTGGGATCATTCTCTTATAGCTGTGGTGGCTATCGTTGAGGTACTGGCAACAAAAAAAAGCTACCACAGCTAAACTGAAAACATACAATATCATATGGAGTTGCTCTTGTTGCACTTTACGCCTTCTGTGCCTCAACAGTTTCTTGCGAACCGTTATCTTCTCCGCTTTCTCAGCAGTGGTCTGTCCAACCTCACCCCGGTCCTGTGTGTCTTCAATCGGGGGCAGGACTGGAAACTTTGACATACCCTTCACTGCTGTGGCTTTGACAACTCCGGGAGAGACATCCATCTCTGACAACAAGCCACTGAAAACAAACCAGAAGCAGAAAATAACTTGAGGCTAAGTTGCACCTGTTGTAAGTGAACGTAACGCTATCCTAACATAGTTAGCTAAGACAACGTTAGTCTTGACCCTGAACAAGCGGACGTTATGTCGCAGTAGTAATCTCAAAAGTTAGCTAGCTAACTAATTTCAGTGAATAACAACAAGCTATCTATCGGGTTACCTGCTCGTTCATTCAATAACTTATCGCTTTGGTTAGTTTGTTAACAGCTAATCTTATTTTACTTAATTTAGCCTGTAAACCATGGATGTAGCTAGCTATGTAAACGGACTTCTAGAGTTGACTGAAGTTAACGGCGTCGTTACCATAGTAACAGTAAACACAGCCATAAAAAGGAGGCGGGCTTGTCATGTTTATTTTTGTTGCTAACTTTTTACAAACGGAGGTTCATGAAATAGGCCAGAAATACATATAATACATTAATAATAGTTCTAGATAAACACATGTATTAATAAGTAGTAGTAATATAGCTAGTAGTAAAAATAAAAAGTTTACGTTAGCTAGATTTCCCAAGCAATTATATTCTATCTGATGTCGAAAAGACCCATACACTAGCTAAATATCTGGGTATGTCTTCCCTTTTGCCGGCCTAGCTAGCTACTAAAATTGGCATACATCTTTATGGATGATTTAAAAACACATGTTATGACCATAAGCAATGTAAAACCACAGTTCTCAAACAATCATGCAATAGCTTTTGATTTACTGTAGGGGGAGCAATACGTAATCCCCGCGTAGTTTACGGTACCGGAAATAGACAAGAGGAAGAAGAAGAAGAAAAAGAGGCTCTCCTCCGCTAGCTAGCTACTGCTGGGAAGTAGCGACACAGTTTTCAGGTATTGTGAATTATATAACCATGATACTTGTATATGACTGTACATACACGTCGATAAAAGACAATAAAATAGAATATCACTCGTTCTGGCTGTGTTTATTCGAACTAAATCCACCGAAAGACGGAAGTTGTCTTTGTTTTGATTCGTGTTGACAAAATTCAGGCTTCAATGTTGTGTTTTTCATCAAAGGCCCAAATTGTTGTGACTTAGGTTTTCCGGTGTTATGTTGCTGTGAAACTGAAGAGCTAATTACCAAAAGCGCTATAACGTTATACAGTTGTCCTTACCACAAGTTCAGTATTTTAAGTGCCTGACATTTGATTCTTTCAACTACTTACAATATAATCCTTCTGCACTTGTTCAGGGTATTATCATAATGAGTTATGCAGAGAAGCCGGAGGACATAACAAGGGAAGAGTGGATGGATAAACTCAACAATGTCCATATTCAGAGAGCTGATATGAACAGGCTCATTATGAACTACCTCGTGACAGGTGAAGTACCGTTTTTTTTATTACTCAGTTTGTCTTCTGTTGTTTATAAAGTTCAATTGTGCGGGATTTAACCACGGTTTCTGTTCCACAGAGGGCTTCAAGGAGGCAGCCGAAAAGTTCAGGATGGAGTCTGGAATAGAGCCTAGTGTCGACTTGGATTCCCTAGATGAAAGAATTAAGATCAGAGAGATGATCCTGAAGGGACAGATCCAAGATGCCATTGCACTGATCAACAGTCTGCACCCAGAGCTGCTGGATACTAACCGTTACCTCTACTTCCACCTACAGGTAACATAAAACACAATGGCTTTCATTTAGCAGACATCTAGATTTTGCTCTCTAAGCAGTTAGTAATGGTTGTCTTACTACTTCTGTTATTTCCACTCCCTGTTGCACCCTCTGGCTTTTTGTGCCTGCAGCAGCAGCATCTGATTGAGCTGATTCGTTTGAGGGAGACTGAAGCTGCCCTTGAATTTGCCCAGTCTCAGTTAGCAGAGCAGGGAGAGGAGAGCCGGGAATGTTTGACCGAGATGGAGAGGACACTGGCCCTGCTGGCATTTGACAACCCTGAGGAGTCACCTTTTGGAGATCTACTCAATATGATGCAGAGACAAAAGGTAGGGTCAAAGCATATTAGCAAAGCTCATACCTGTCTTGTCATGCACTTGTCATCTCTTCTTTATTTATATTTTTTGTGGAATGAGTTTAACTGCATGCCACCTGTAATTCATGATCCTACACTAAGCTAAAAAGGTTGTTCTCTTGTCTGCAGCATGAGAACACGGTTCACTGTTAGTGCTGCATTGCTCCACTGTTCAATATTGAAATTATACAGATCAATAACATGTGTGTGTCTTTGTCTTTCAGGTGTGGAGTGAAGTAAATCAGTGTGTGCTAGACTATGAAAACAGAGAGTCAACACCCAAGCTGGCCAAGCTCCTGAAGCTACTGCTGTGGGCTCAAAATGAACTTGACCAAAAGAAAGTGAAGTATCCCAAAATGACAGACCTCAGCAAGGGAACCATCGAAGACCCAAAATAAGGACCCACAGTGAATACATACCACAGCATTACAAAATGGACACATTTCCTTTATCTATTTATACGCTCAACAAACTGACTCAAATAGAGTACAACCTTTTCTTTTTGTAAGGGTTGCTTTTTGATACTTTATTAACTTGGAATGTGCAAACTGGATTGATGGCAATTTAAAATGACTTCTCACACTAAAGTAACATGCAGACCATTATTTTACTTGGTATTATGATTTACATATTGGTTTATGTAAAATTAGTATATTTAGTTACATTAGTTTTTCTGTCTGTTGGCAGGGAAAGTTGTTGGCATAGTATGGTGTGAATAAAGCCTAAATTAGGCTGTCACTTTCTGTGTGTGACCAGTTTGATGTTCAGGGACAAAGGTTGGCTCGGTGTGCACTGCCTCAAATAAACACAAACTTTTGACTTAAACTTAACTTTAAACAAAATATTTCAGCTAATAGTTTTTAGCTAGTACGGCAATAGCCAAAGCAAGATACTTGTGATCTTTCACCCTACTGTGACTTTGAAAGTTAAATTCAGCTTAAGATTCATATTGCATTATTGCTTGAGACATTATAAAATGTTGCTGACAGACAAGAAAAGAGAAACTTTCAAGCTATACATCACGGTAGCAATCGACAATGGGGACAAGGCAAGATTCCTGGAATGCTAAAAACTTTGCAGCGTACTGTGACTGCAAGCTTAAAGGCAGCCTCAGTTTCATACTGTTATAAAATATTTCAGATTCTATTTAAAGATGTGAATGGATAAATCTATTGTCCACAGACTTGGAGACACTTGTATGGAGTAAGTAGCTCTTTTGCTAAATTTGATGTGCTTTTTTTGCTGGGATATTATTTTGCAATAAAACTGAGTTTAAACTGTGCAAGTCATAAAGGACTTTAAAGCTTGGAGTGTTTTTAATTCAAGGAATTTCAAAGTGGTACAGCAGCCAAGGTGGACAGTAACTGACTGCATTTACTCAATTACTGCACTAAGGTACAATTATGAAGTACATATGCTTGAGTTTTTCCATTTTCCACCTTAGACTTCTACTTCACTACATTTGAAAGAGGAATATTATACTTTTAACTCCACTACAATTATCTGACAGCTAGAGCTACTAGTCACTTTACGGATGAAGATGTTTCACAAAAATGATCAATTTATAATATACGATGCTATAGTTTAAACTACCCAAGTAGTTAATATTTAAGCTCCACTAACCAGCTACAATATAAAATGCTGTTTACATGTAAATGTATCAGTAACAATAATCCAATATGTATATTATTGAATGCAGAATGGTGAAGTATTCTTCCTCTAATAAAAAGTAGCAATTGAAGGATTTTATGCTGAAAGTGTGACTGATGACCGGTCTGGCCCTAAAAAGGCCAGACTTAATCTGACTCCAATTCTATGGTCACCACACCCTGAATAGTGTTTGTTTACTGGTAGATCAGAGAAATAAGACTCAGGAATCGTAAAGTTAAAGTTATAATAAGCTTTAGTGAAGAATGATATTGCAATCTACAATTACGTGTACATGGATCAGATACTTCAATACAGGTCCATCTTTCACTTAGCAGCAAACAGATAAAGATTCCCCCAGCATCTGATGCCGCTAAATTAAGATACTGTCTATTTATCCATTTCTGTCTCATCCCTGGTGGTGCTGTCATCAGTTTGGATACTGTCCAGATCTTCTGGCTCCAGCCGGCTCCTGACGATATGTAACACACTGTATGAAAATGTTACCTCGGCTTCTCCCATTCTCAGGTCAAAAGAGACAAGCTGCTATTGTTGGATTTGAATACCTGTGTGGTCTTGACCTTCTGCAGACTTAAGGAGTTGCATGAGAGCCAAGGCCATTTCCATACTTTTCGCCACACATCTCGCGCTTGCAAATCACTGCACCATTGTTGTCTCCGTCCCCTCCTATCAGAGGAGGCCTTTTCTCAGGCAATATCCCACACTCCCTTTATAATGTCTTATCACTTTAAAAACCATATGGCCTCTCATAACCCAGAGAAGTGGAGACAACAAGGTCAACTAAATGAACTCTAAAAACCTCTTACCTTATTCTCACAAAATATATTCTAACACAATACTGCAGTATAAAAATACTCCATCATTGACAATGTCATTTAAGTAAAAGTATGCAAGTATTATTAGCAAACTTGTTCCTTAAGTATCAAACGTTGAAGTATGCATAATGTGGAAAAATGTCTTCTGTGAGTGTTCATATATTAGAATATTATTACTGATGCATTGATGTGTAAGTAGCATTTTACTGTTGTAGTTGATAAAGGTGAAGCTAATCCTATATTTGTTTTATCATGATAGTGCATCATTTTATGAGATCATTACATGTGTTATATATAAAATGTGTATCTGTAAAAAGTTACTAAAGCTGTTAAATAAATGTAGTGGAATATTTCACTCTGAAATGTAGAGGAGTTGAAGTATAAAGTAGCAGTAGTAGAAATGGACATACTAAAGTATTTGTACTTAGTTACATTCCAACACTAGTACTTTTACTTCATCAAAAAGTACAATGTATCTTTACAGTACTTGGTTAAACGTACTAGTACTCGTAGTACCAGTGGTGGAATGTAACTAAGTACATTACTCAAGTACTGTACTTAAGTGCAAATTTGATGTAGGCTACTTGTACTTTACTTGAGTATTTCCACTTTGTGCTACATTATACTTCTACTTCAGTACATTTTTGAGGCAAATTGTACTTTTTACTCCACTACATTTATTTGATAGCTTTACTCTCTTATCTACTTTGGAGATTTTTTTTTAAATATAAATCGACTAATACATTCTGATATGCCTATATAAATTAAGCTACCCAGCGGTATATAAAGTAATTTAAATACCGGTATATATGATTCTGAAATGGGACATTCTGCATAATGAGTACTTTTTAATTTTGGTACTTTATGTTGATGTTAATAATACAGGTAACAAGTTTACAGTAATGCAGGGATTTTACTACAACAGTGTTACACTGTAGAATTACGTTTACTTGAGTAAAATATCTGAGTCCTTCTTCTGCCACACACATTACTTATGATGGAATATGTATCATTGTGGTGCTACTTTAACTTGAGTAAAGGATGTGAGGATTTCCTCCACCAGACCACCACCATCCAGACTAGAGAGCAGCTAAAAGTTGTGCTGAATGCAGAGTATTACATAACGATGGGCTGCTAACTCCAACAGCCAGGGGCAGACGGACCATTGAAACAACCTTGCAGGCACTGCGCATATCTTTGCCCCGCACAGCAGCTTCTCAGCACGGGCACCATCACGTCTCCATCCGGCAAGGACGGGTCAGAAGGAGAGTACATCCTGGTGCTCAAACGATGCTCCCATAGACGACACAGTTACATTTTTCTAGATTGCACCGTCATGTTTGGACAGGGGCCGGAGACAGAGGCGTCTCTCTGGATTTTAGGATGATACTTAATCAATTGGCTGACTAGACAGTTGGAATCGGTTTAGAAAAGACTAAAAATCACTTCTAGATTTACCCTACCGATCAAAAGAAGAACTGCGTGGCCGGGCAGGAGGAGGCTGGAGAGAAAAACTGACACGTGGATTACTCCTCCTAGGGCATCAGGAAAAACAGACTCCCTCCTCAAGCTCAGTTCCGTGACCATCGCCTGTGTTCCCGTCAGATCAGCCGGACAGGTTATGGATTAGATTGTCGAAACCCCCCGAGATATGATTAAGCAAATACTTTATGAGAAGGATTGATTTCTCTGAACGTTTACTTTTCTGACTGATCGACCGGAAAGAGTAAACAGCCGAAGCGGTTGAAAGAAGGCTGCTGTTAACTCGCTGTTGAATGGCAGTTATTCAAAAATATGGCAAGAACTATAGCTACGATTTGGTCTGTCACAAGGAAAACCATCCGTCTGACAAGATCGGAGCTCCTGGATGTCACAAGAAGTGGCCTGAACACACCACCTGGTCAAGGTAACATGTTTAACACTATAGAGACACAGCCTACGTTCAACAGTGCTGTTTACACCGCGGTCTTTGCTACTTCACAGGCTAACCCATATCCCCAGATAAGTGTTATTAACCTAAGTCACTATCGATACTTTCTTAGCAACTCTTTGCTTTAATGCTCCTGCGTGAGGAATACAGACATTTGTAATCAAGAGACACGTTGAATACAAATGTCATTAATTACCAGCAGATATAAATATTGCTGGTAATTATGTCGACACGTATGATCTTTGGCGTTTCATGGTTCGATACTGCTGCCACATAGGTCAAGGCTCCAAAAGAAGGAAGTAAGCTCGCTGTGCTTCCTTTTATGAAAACTGAATGATCATATAATCATTCAATTATTATATTGTTTTGACACAATAGTCTTACAGTAGTTTACTTTTATTTTGAGGACATACAGTATGTATTCCCTGTAGATTCAACAAAACCAAAACTGAACTATTAAACTTAACCCTAATGAAGACTGAAGCCAATTGAACTCATGTGGAGTGTACTGTAGAAGGGAGCCAACTTGGGGGTAGGCCTAGTATGTCCTCCCCCAGTTAGATAAGACATCCCCTATCAACTGGATTGAAGTCCAAAGTTTGTACCCAAATGTTGCCTTTGTTCAATCCATTCTGCTTCCCCCTCAGGCCAGTGGCGAGGGTATGGACAGTGGTGCTGCTGCTTGGGACATGCCTCCTCTACTGCGCCCGTGTGGCGATGCCCATCTGTGCCGTCAGCATGGCAGAGCAGTTCAACTGGAGCAAGAGGGAGTCCGGCATGGTGCTGGGCAGCTTCTTCTGGGGCTACTGCTTCACCCAAGTGTTCGGAGGCTACGTCAGTGACCGGTGGGAAACATTTGAGCTCAAACAGTAGCCTAGTCATGTTGTGACCTAACTAAGTAAACTGAAATTTAACATGTGTTATAAATAGGGCTGTCAATCGATTAAAAAAAATTAACTAATTAATTGCACAATTTGCTGTAATTAATCGCGATTAATCGCTTTTTTAAATTGAGACTGAAGCTTATAATCATGGATATTTAAATGCTAAATCATTTAACTTTGCAAATATGAAAAAAAAAAAAAACAAGGAAAGGTTCTGCTAAGTTCAGAATGTTTTAATATCTTTCAGAACAACAGCAGCAACAATTTGGCTTATTTAGTCCTGCTGAAGGCTGCTGGAAACGGCTAGAAACTGTCTGACTTGAGAGCAGATTTTTGTCACCGTCCCCGGCTGCTGTCGCCTGCTCTCGTCTACTTTACAGGCGAGGCGCAGTTCATCTCCAACGAGCCGAGAGTTCAGTCGGCGGCAGGGCAGTCGGGACTCACCCGGAAATGGCAAGCGGAGTGAGGTGACGTGACTAGTCTCTCAAAATCTGACGAAAATCTTCTAAACTGACCTTTGTTGAGCTGAAATGAAGACAGATTCAGCAACTGCACGGCCTATTTCTCGCTTAAAATGTTTTCAGAAACATGTTTCAGTGAACTATCTTAGTACAATATGAGATCGTATTCTGAACGGCCGCCATGACAGTCTGGCTCTCAATATCCGGAGAAAACAAACCCATGTGACGCGTTCGTCCAATCAGCTGCCGGTTTTCATTACTTGGGCAACAATACAGATAGCGCTGCCTGGTGTTATGGAGACATATTACGTTTCTCAGCCGCCACATGAAGTAAACAAACACAGCTGCGTTAATTTCGTTAATTTTTTTTAACGAGTTAAATATTAAAAAATTAACGCAAAAATTAACGCGTTAATTTTGACAGCCCTAGTTATAAATGCTGATAGTGACACTGTTTTTCATTTGTCATCTGTTTTTTGCTTCCTGCTCATCAGTTGTTTGCATGTGAACGTTACTGGCAGTGACACAAACAGCCCATTGGTGTTTGCTCAGACTGGACAGATAATACAGTGAATAAAGCTAGATGTTTCCTCTATTATCATGTTGTTTCCTCTTGCAGGCTCACAGTGTCATAAACAGATTAGAGTTTTATTCACTCCAGAATTGTCACACCAAAGTGAATATAGTCTAAAATGATATCTCAAAATGCTTCATCTGTAAGTAGATGCCTTATAAAACATCCACAGTGCCTAATTTTACTTGTGTACATGTAAGAAAGAAAATAGTTTTGGCAGAATTACATCCAAGAGATCAAAGTTGTGCCACCTCTCACAACCTTTAGCTGATAAAAGCGGGCTCTCTGAGCAGGCCAAAGTTAAAGCTAATACAGACTGTCTGTCTATGTTCTGTGTCCTCAGGGTCGGGGGTGAGAAGGTCCTCCTGCTGTCTGCAGCAGCCTGGGGGTCGATGACGGCCTTCACCCCGATCCTGGCCCATTTCTGCTCCCAGCCAATCCTCTCCATGACACTGGCCCGCTTCCTCATGGGCTTATTGCAAGGTGAGATGGACAGGTTGAATGAGTCAAATTGTGTTTTGAGATAACTGTAGGTCACAAAGGTGAAACAAAATTCTCTAAATTCTTTTTGCTCTTTTCAGACCTTTAAAAAAATGGATTTAGACCTTTGGTCTGGAAAAAAACACAATTATTCAATTTATTTAAAAGTCTGCTTTCTGTGTTAGGGAATTAGATACAGGCAGACAACATGAAAGCACACAAACACGTTTAAAGTCTCAAAGTCTGTTTCTTCTCAAAAAGTACATTTTAGGTTAGTTTTTATGCAGTGTGAAAGATATTTTTGAAAGACACTTTACATTGAAAAAACATTTTTTTTATTTTATCTAAAGAAGAAATGGATGACTTTAATTTAATGAGTAGCCCTATGACATTTATAGACCTTTTTGTTGGTGACCAGTATGTAAATTGCAACATGTTTAGTTTGTGGCATGGTCATTGTTACCTTGTCTTTTGTTTATGTAGCATGAGAACAATAATTATTTTATACATACGTGGGATGATTAAGGCGTGTTTTTAAATGTATTTTGGCAGCAAGCTCTCAACACCGGTGCAGATGCTTCTTGATTTCTATTTTTTTAGCACCTGCTAAAGTATTTGCTGTGTTGTTCACATCGGCCCACATTTCCCCTTTTGTTTTTTGTGTCGAGGTGGTAAAAATCCTACTTACTAAAATCCTATCTTATGTCTTGTTTATTCCTCTTTGAATTTCTTTCTGACCATTAACCAGTTATGTTTTGTGTCCTGATGTTAGGAGTTCATTACCCTTCTCTGGCAAGTCTGTGCTCTCAAAAGGTGGTGGAAAGTGAGAGAGGCTTCCTCATGAGCACCGTGGGTAGTGGCTCCTACCTGGGGTGAGTCAAGCCTTATACAATATGTGGGGAAAAAAAAGTGATGAGTGTATATTCCTATAAAATCATTGTTTTCAAGTGAAAAGAGGATGGGCTCATTTAAAAGCTGAGTCTATAGTGATCCCATAATGATAAAATGCTAATTTATTATCTTTATGCAGATGTGTAGACCATTTTAATACAACATCCTTGTTTGTTTGCTTTCAAAGTTCAACTCATGTTGTGTATGCGCCTTATCAACTACTTTACTTTATTGAAACCTCTTGCTACAACGGTGTGTTTGTTTGACTTGTCATGTCCTGCTGTGACCTTTTTTCAGCACTCTGGTGATTGGAGGGGCTGGCTCTCTCATGTTGGACCTGTATGGCTGGCAGAGTGTTTTCTATGCATCTGGTCTCCTCTCAGTCCTGTGGGCCTACTGCATGTGGAAATATCTGCTCAAAGGAGAAGGCAAGGGCGGCTTTAAATGTGTCGACCGTATCTGCGCCTTCATAGCATGCTCCTATCTTGCAGCTGCTTATTTGTATAATAGGATTCAGTGTCCTCTTGTATACTCACATGCCTGTGTTCATCTGTGTACGCAGGGCCTATCATCACCCTGGAGTCCCTGGGAAGTGGTGGGCCCCAGTCCAAACTGTCCAAAAGACATTGGTTACGGCTCCTCAAACAACCTGCAGTCTGGTGAGATAAAGATAAAGGGGTGTGTGGGGGGTGTGGGGGTGTGGGGGTGTGTGGGTGTGTCGGGGTGTGGGTGTGAATGCAATGCATTTTGTACTCTGTGTAGCTCCTTTGTCTATAGGCATAGATAATTAGAAAAATAATTAAAGAGGGGAAAATATAGAAATGTATAGAATATATCTCAGTTTTAACAGATCATAACTTAGTAACCGTTTCTGTAGACTAAGATCCAGCTTGTAGCAGATTTTAGAATAGCAAGCCCAGTCTCTGGCTGCCTCTGCTGTCTGTTAATGTCTCTCATATTGAGTTCTTCCATGTCCTTTCAGTCTGTCCCTATGGCCTAGGTATTTATATACTGTAATGCAACTGATATGCTCCATTTCCAGTGACAGGGAGAACCTCTGTGGTTTTATTTGATGTAGCTGATCTGCCTTGACAGGAACAGGTTAGATGATACAGTATATGTAAATATAGGTTCAATGGACTTATTTTGTTTGTTTCTCTGTCTTCATTCTGAACAGCGCTGTGATCGTTACACACCTCTGCACAGCAAGCACCTTCTTCACTCTTTTGTCATGGCTGCCAACATTCTTCAAAGACACTTTCCCGAATGCCAAGGTAACCGCTACTGAACAATTGGATCACATATTTGACCCCAAGATATAAGGAATAATTAATGTGAATGTAATGTCACAAGGGTTAAAACCAGGAACTACTGTAACTACTGTAAGACTGCACTTGGGCTTTGAGTGCTTTGAGCTAAATGCTAGTGCCGCCATGTTAACGTTAATGTTAATGTTCAAATGTTCAAATGTTCACAACAGCTAACATGCTGTATATGAACATGGTATAACGTTAACCATGTTCACCATCTTAATTTAGCCAGTTAGCATGCTAACATTCACTAATGAGTGCTAAACACAAAGTACAGCTGAGGCTGATGGGAATTACGCTTAGGCAGTATCAAGGTGTTAGGGTATACCAGGGTATTTAGAAATCCCAAAGGTGTGATTTTCAATACTGTCTAAAATACAGAGGCTCCTCCTTTCTATTAAACTGATACAGAGATGCTGTATTGAGGTAATTTATTGCACAGCACACACTACCAGAGGTCATAATCTACTGGTTGAACGGGCAACTGGTGATAAAAAAAGAAAAGACAAATGCCTCTGCTCCTGTTTTGGGAGTATTTTGGGTGAAGTCCCGATGGTAAAGGTGAGCCAGCCATGGCCACATTATATTTTTTTCCACTGCCAGTCTGCCACGACCACCACCACCCACACATCATCTCCGTTCAGCCCACTGATGTATCGGTGTCCGCGACAGACACCATGCTAGACGTTACCATGCATGCTACCATGACTTCTATCACCAGCAGCGCAAAATCCCGTAATATATTCATATCCCAGTGAAATGTTAGAAAGGTATGAAAAATTAGAGTCAAGTATTGCACTAATTACATTTTGACCTCATTGTGGAGCTAGAGGATAAATCAGATGATTGCCTAAGTCATTATGATGCATCATCTAGAAAATGTTATGCTTATCCACCAGGTAGATGTAGAGTTTTTCACTGGATAAATTACAACTTTGACCTGCTGGTGGCGCTGGATGAAAAGTCAGTAGGTTTCAACTTCTGGGCACCATGACATCTGTACATTTCATGACAATCCATCCAATAGATGATGTGATATTTCAGTCTGGACCAAAGTAGTACCTAATACAGAAATTACCTACTGCTCAATGTTCCCTGCTGGTTCTGGTCAAGTTTTTTCACGGTCAGAAAATATGTTCCCAGGGTTGGGTGTTCAATGTCATTCCCTGGTTGGTGGCCATACCCTCATCCCTCTTCAGTGGTTGGCTATCTGACCACCTCATCAGTAAAGGTAGGGCAACTGATGAGCACATTTTAGATTTTTCTTTTTCTTTCTGAAAGCAGCTGTGTAATTGAGTGTCCTAATTTCTTTCCTAATCCCCACAGGCTTCGATACAGCCTCAGTGAGGAAGTTGATGCAGGTACAATATTTAACAGTTGTCTTATTATTCTATGTGTATGTTATATGTTTATTGTGTGACTGTCCTCCCTTTTTATTAGGGTTGGGTACCGAAACGTGGTGCCAATAGGGCACTGGTGCCGACGTAAATGGTAGTAACGAGACCGAATAAGAACGAACATTTCGGTGCCTGACTTTACTCCTGACAGTAGGTAACGTTAGCCTACCTTTAGCTAACAGCTGGATTAAACACAGTTAAAATGCTGAGAGCTAACGTTAAACAGTGTAAAGTGTGACTGTATTTCACTGTAGAGGATTCCAACACCGGGACGTAACAGTCTGCTCCGCAGCTGCCATTGTCGGAATTAAACAACACAGATGGTGCGTTCACTTAAAACCTCGTGGTGCATTACAAATTATTGTAAAATACCCTTTTCCCATCTGGTAGTTGTTTTTGTAGTTCAACAGCAATTTACTGGTGAAATAAGTTATTGTTATAAGTTATAGTTATTACGTTATTATTAAATCTTTAATTTTGGTCTTAGCAATAAACTAGCCATTCTTTAATGTCGTCAGCTGTTCTTTAGTACCCTTCTTTTTTTCATCTTTTTTTAAACTTTATTAAAAAGTATCGGTTTAGGCACCGGCACCGTTTTAGTATCGCTGTAGCACCGGTATCGTAAAAAACCCAAACGATACCCAACCCTACTTTTTACACTCGTATACATAATCAGTTATGTAAGGTTTTGATTGATGTTTTTGTGTGTGCATTAATTCCTCTGTTAGTGTTTCTCTATGGGTGTGTCCAGTGTGTTTACCCTTCTTCTGTGTGGCAACACTACCTTCCCCTGGGCTGTAGCATTTGTGTCTGCCACCATGGGCCTCACCACCTTCAGTCACAGGTACTGGCACCTAGAATGCCCTTACACTCTTATCTATCTCACTGAAATCAGCACCCAAGGGTCAGTTCTGTGTTTTGAGTTGCTGTCTTGAAACCATTTTAAACTATTACATTCATTTTCATGGCTACGACGACAGCACCACACAGCAGCCTCGGTTAGACATTAAAGTGCTATTTTGAAGTGCAGATTAATACACATTTGGTGTGATAATGAGTATTTATGGCACCAAGATGGTGACAGGCTTTTCATGGGGTTTGTTGATTACAAGAAACGCATTTAATATCACCAGACTTATCCTTGTTTAACTCTGAGTATACGGCCTTCACTTTATACCAAAACAAATACACAAGCAGGGGTGAACAATCTTGGGTGAGTCGCATTCGAGGCAGAACCAAACGATGACGAAACGTGACCACAAGTATGACTTTGCATCAGCTGTGGTGTGGATGTGTTTGTGGTGTGGATGTGTGTGTCTTGTTTGGTGCTCTTTGTCTTGTAGTGTCATTGCAAAAGTTGCCTAAAATTTTCAATTTTCTTCTTGTTTTTGTTTTTTACTTCAATGTGGATTTTTTTACTTTACTTTCTGGTGTTAAAAAAAATCCCAAAGTTATACTACAATTACTCCAATACTTCTAATATATCTCCAAATGTTGGTCAGGACAAATGTAGATTTTATTTTTTACATTTGTGAGGTCCCTCCAGATCAGAAATGTATTCATTTTATTCAAGTTCCAGACTTGGTAAGTACAATATATGCAAGGAACAATATACTGTAGCTACACTCGATAATAGCAGGTTGTATAATGTCCACAATACATTTACCTGAACATTGACATTTATTTTCTCTTCTGATACGCTTCTAATCTTTTTGTGGCTGAGATATGTCAGGCTGGTTATTAGTTTCTCTCTGAGAGAGAGTCAATTTAGCACCTTAAATGGCTGATGAAATGCCTAATGACATGTTGTTTTTTACAGCGGTGTATCTGTAAATGTTCAAGATCTTGCTCCTTCCTGTGCTGGTGCTTTATTTGGTAAGTTTAAAAAGTACACATTCTTGACAACTACTTATGAAATTTTCATTCATACGAAATGGTTTGTTTAAAAAGTTTTTTTTAAAAGCACAGGTGAAATTTTAATAAAGTCTTCAATTTTACATATGTGTATCTGCATTTCTTTTTTCAGGTGTTATGAATACATGCGGTGCTTTCTTAGGTGAGTTTCTGGTGGAGAGGTGATGAATCTTTCACCAGCAGTTGCTAAATTACACCAATCTATTGAGTGAAATAGTTCATCCACTTTTCCACAAATTCAAACTTTGAGCTGATGTGTCTCCTGTCAGTGATGCTGACTCCTATGTGCCATGCATATTTCATCAAGGGAGCATAATGGAGTTTGTGTCAGATGAATAATACAGGGAACAGAGATTGACAGGTTGTGGTCCTGTGAGGGATGTGTAATGGACTGTGACATTTTCTCTGCGGAAAAACGTAACAATCGCATGGAAGATACCGTGTGCTTTGTTTAAATCTTTGTGATAATGTGCTATTAATGTTGTGTTGTGTGTTGCTGTGCAGGGGTCCTACTGGTGTATTTTTCGGGGTACCTCATTGAGGCCACAGGCTCGTGGGCATCTGTGTTTGCCCTTATCACCACCGTCAACCTGCTGGGCCTCTGCACCTTCCTGGCCTTCGCAGAGGCGCGCCGGGTCGACATTGACTATAGTAAGGTCCGCCACCACGACATCCACATCTAAATCATCTGCCATTAGAGGGACAAGTATTCTATCCCCCAAGGGAGATACGACCTGGGCAACCAGCGGCTAGGACATTATCCACATTGGAGAACTAGCCTTTGGATAGCAAGTAGCACACGGACAAAGTCCGCCTATCACATCTGGAAAACTTTGATTGGCTCTGTGTCTGGTTGAGGAAGTACTGCAACAGTTACTGAAAAACACACAGCAGAGCCTGTACACTGTTACTGACAAATCTTGGGGCTAGAACGTCAAATCCTAGAAAAACACAACTGGGTTAGAGGATGCTCCGTCATTTCTGGGTGGATTGGGAAGAAAGTATACATCACCTCCAGATCTCAACTTGTGCAGGGCATGGTGGTTAAACTGTTGCTGGGCTACTGTTTACGCTTGTAATTTGTTACAGAATGTGTTACTTAGAACGACAGAAGTCATGGAAATTGTTATCCACATATTATTATATGCGAGAGTGATGGACGTGGTAGCCTCAGGAGCTCTCTGACAGTTGTGACAGACCACGTGGTGTGTTCTTACCCTGCGGGGGTGGGGGAGGTGGTTTGGGCACACGTGTGTGACGCAGTCCAGCCTCTCGCACCTGAAGTCTTTTATTAGTACGCCCCACTCACCCATCACTGTCTGAGTGACACCTCATTACCCAGCCACTAATTACTTGGCAGGCGCTGTAATGTCCTGTACGATCTACCTTCTGTAGTCCCCATCTCCATGGTTACAAGCTCATCTTATTGTTACAGTCGGAGGGGGTGAAAGGGATCATGGGAAGCTGTATGGCAACAAGGCTTTCATGGAGTGTGTTCTCCATGTTTGTCATCTCAAATTATGTTTCGAGTAGGAAGACCAAAGGTAATTAATTATTATTTTCTTTCTACGTGCTTGCATGTATTAGAAATACCTCACTTAATTATTTTGGGTACTTAGATATTTATATGGCCTTTTGATTTTTTTGGTTAATTTTCAAAAGATTTTTTTTAGACAAGAAATATATTAAATATATATATATAAAGTTAGATTACAGGAACAATACATATGTTAGGTAAGTAAGCTATCAACAGTGTGATGCAGTATGAATAGACCTTTCTGCAAGTCTAGTTTCCTCACTTCTTTTCTGACCTGCACTTTGGTCCATATATAATTTTGGTGACACAAGGAATGTTGCGGGGCAGGTGAGAGGATTAGAAATCTTAGGTTCAACACAGTTGAGAAAGTGGAGAACATTTAGCATATGGATATTACTGAGAATTATGTATCAACATAAAGCTAGCTGCATTGCTCTGGCTGAAAGTGATTTGTGGCATTCAGCTTTGGCATTCACAGCACAGTTTGAATATTTAATTTCCAATCTTGTTGTTTACTTGACACATGTACCTTTTTAAATCTATGCATTTATTATTTTGTGCCTGATTTAAGCAATGAGAGAACTTTAAGATATGCTCACTGTGTCTTTTATTGATTATTGTACATTGCTACATGTTAGCTTTCTTGTAGGAGTTCTGTTGCTTCTGTGTTATTGTTATTCCATACAAAGGCACATACATTTTCTTGGATGTTTTCTATAAAAACTTGGAAGTGTATCCTTTGGCTGAATATTTTGTCGATATAGATTTAATTTCTGACATGCACAATATATTTCTTACATTGTCTAGGTCAGTGAATACAAAAAAATGCAGGCATAAGAAATTAATTGGATTTTTTGTCTTTCAGAGTAAAGATACATTTTCTGTATCAAACATATTTAGATTGTGTGTGTGTGTGTGTGTGTGTGTGTTTAGAATAATTTATTTTGATATCTAATCTGAAATTGATATATCTGCGCCAAATATCACTTTGATTCTGTTACTGTACCTAAACTATCTTTTGTAGTGATCATACACAAAGTGTATGCGTGGATCTTTGAGATACATAATTTATTTACAAAATACCATGGTATAAGTTACCCAGCCTTCAACATTTTATTTTATCAAAAAAGACGCTCCACATTCCTCAGATGTTTTGCCGCCCTATTTACAACTGCCTTTATTGTTTGTTTGTTTTTCTGTTACTGTCACTGTTATCATGCAAAATGTAAAGAATTGGAAATGTACATGAGTTCTGTTCCCCAACATATCTCTCTGTAGGTTCCTGAAAGCCTTCTGACAAATCCTTTTTGATAACATGTAAGATATTTATGATAAAGAAGAATACGTTCCTGCAAGAAAATGCAGTATTCTAATGCTTTCAAGATATGTTGTATTGAGAAGCATTTATTAACTTTGAATAAAATAAATATATTTTGTCAAAACCGGGAAGTTGTTTCAGTGTGCTGCACTATCTACATGTATTTCCTCAGTAGTGCCACAGAGAGGCAGCACAGTATCAACAAAAAGAAGAGCACGTGGTGCCATTTAGCCTCTAAATACTTTCTACTGCTATTTAGAATGGAGGCCTTCTATGTGGATGATCTCTTAAAGTTTTCATTGGGATGACGTATAGCAAATATTACCCGTGACTACATGAAAGAGTCATTTCACACATTTATGCACTACATAATGAAAAAGGTTTTTTTACACTATGAAGCCAAGAAGCATTTGTCTGTACATCAGTAGCCAATTCTGCATGTGGATCAGCTGTTGAACAGGGTCTGTCCTGTTCACACCAGCGGCTTACTACAGGCCCAGATCCCGAGTCGGGGCTAGCAGGACGTATGTGGCGGCACCATATGGCAGGATGCTGTGTGCCATGTTGGCTAGCTGGCACTGCCCACGTGTGAATGGCCAGACGCTAGTCAACCCAACCCACTTCTTCTCATGGGACCGAATGGATCAGGTTGTCATGGAGACGGGTGGCTTGTGGCTGCCGTGTGGCAATTAAAAGAAAGGGAGGAGGTCACAAGTGAATGAAAGTAACAAGTCAGATAGAAGTCAGTGGAGTGGAGTGAGTTGGCAGTGAATTTAGCCTTTGATGTATAGTTCATACAAAAACAGCCATGGTGTTAAAGAGGTGGTCAGTCACTTATTGGAGTGTTCTCACTGACAGAAAATAGTGTTGTAAAAGCAGACATAATCATGATGAGTGGCCCACTATTTAATTAGCAGAGATGAAACACTGTGAGGGTGAGTGTAGAGGAGAGGGGAGATAAACCCTCCCCCAACTTGTCGGCTGGTAAGAGTAACCCAGTAAAGGCAGGCCCCATCAGAGAGCCAGAGATACATGTAAATGAAATAGCCCCATTAATTAGTAATTAACATCAAGTTAATGACATTTCACTGTGTCGCCATCTCATCCTATGTCCTTCCTCTGTGGTGGAGGGGCTGCCTCTCTGGTCCCTGATCTGAATGCTAATTAGTGCAAGGCTAAACTGCCATATAGGGCTACCTAATACGTTTGTAATATAAAGGCCTTGTTTAAGACTGGTCATTGTGTGGGAAGGATTAATGACTTTGTAGCGGTAGATCAGGAGACTTTATAATTCTGCCACTCCTTAGAGGGCTGTGATATTGAGGGCCATTGACAGGCTTTATGTGCTAATTGCGTTGCGCCTGTTAGCCTAATGTTGGGTTATCCCTTATGACTTAAAACTACATTTAACCATTCTCCTAGTTTTCAAAATATATCCAAGAAATATTTCTGTTAAAACCTAAATGGTTTGGTATGTCAAATGTAATTATTTCTGTGTCTTGCCCGGTTTGATTGAGTTTGAGGTCCCTGTAGTGGATACACTCATTTGTTTTGGGTCCCCTCCTGAGCCTAAATCAGCTCTGTGACACAGGTAATTTTACATGATTTGACTGCAGCCAGGGACAGTGTCTCTGTGAAACTAGATGAAACATGAAGTTAACGCTCTCTACAAAGCGGTGGTCCTGGAATGGACAAGAATGTCAGTTCCAAAATGTAGAAAAATGTATTCACACATTGATGTGCGGGGTTATGTCCTGCAATGCTAAACTGTGCTTTGAGTCTGTGGCAGTTTTCTCTGTCTCCATTATAAATTCCTCTTGTTTCCTATCACCATCTCTGTGTCTGTCTCTGCCTCTCTACTCTGTTGCCCAATTTCCTTTTTATTTCCCATTCTTTCCAAACTCTGTTCTGATACACAATTGACCCTTTAAAGGGATCCCCTGAGCCCAAGCACATCCAGCATCAGCACACCACACACACAGACCGACGCACACACACATCCAAATATGTTGATTTCTGTCAATTAAACCCCATCAGCTGTTTGCCTCCTGCTAGACATATGGCCTGTGTTAAATCTAAAGAGCAAATGGAGCTGCTATTGAGAGGGGCATCATTTTAATGGAACCCTGAGGGACAAGACCCACACCTGCGCAATAATAACATTAAACCACACTCAACCCACTGGCCAGATGAGGACAGTGTTGGTTTTGTATGTGTGTGTGTGTGTGTGTGTGTGTGTGTGTACATGCTAATTCAGCACTACAAGAAATGTGAATATTAGTCTTTACAGAATAAACTAACATCCAACACTGACAGTTTTTTTAAAACTAACATTGTAGTAATGTCGGCTTCTATAGGCTCCACAGGTATGCTTGGTTTGAATCCTTCACAGTGTTTGTTTTCTGGTTTCAGAGCTGCACCGGCAGCAAAGGCTGTTTTCAGCCTCTAATATTTGTTATTATTATTTAAGCCAGAAAAACAAAAACACAAATTCTTCTCTCCCCTGCAGACAGAGTCATAGTACAGAGGTTTTTCTTATTTTGCCAAATGAATGGTTATGGAGTTCACAGGTCCTCAGTCAGAAAATGGAGACAAATGACTGAACAAATGTTAAGAAATATAATTTTAGAAAACAATATGGTGCTGTGCCTTTGGCGGGTAGTGTCAGATGCTTAGCTTTGCAGAGAAGAAGGGAACAAATGAAATACTCTCACAACTGTGTAAATATAGCAAAGCTTTGTGCCATAACAATTTAAACTATTTTTCTTCAATGTGAATGCTTCTATACTAGGATTCACAGTGATAAGCATAAGCAGTCTAACAATTACTCTAAAATACTATATATATTATAAGTGTGGCTGCAACCAACAATTATTTCCATAATCGCTCAATCTGCTCAATTAATCGTTTGGTCTATAAAATGTCAGAAATGACCAAACACTGTTGAGTGAAGATGTTACATATATTTGCTTAAAAATTACTTGATTCATCGATAATCAAAAAAGTTGCAGATTTATTTTCTGACGATCGTCTAATTGACTAATCAACTAATCGTTTGAGCTCACATTTTTGTGTAGATTATGTAAAATGGAAATATGAATTTAAAATATACTGTACATACCTTGCTGTGTTTTGAATCCATTATGATAGATTATGAATAAAAGTATATTTGATGTAATGTTTGTAGCAAGTGTGCAGTTCATGGGCTGTAACTAAGTCATTTCCATTGTTGATTAATCTGGTGATGACTTTTTTTTCATCAATGAATCGCTTAGGCTATAAAACATCAGAAAACTGGGAAAAACTTTCCAGGAATACAATGCAATGTCTTGTTTTGTCTGAACAACAGTCCAAAACCCAAAGATATTCAGTTTACAATGAAATAAAAGAGAGAAAATCAACAAATCCTCAGATTAAAGAAAAATAAAATCAATGAATAGTCACTGTACTTTTTGCTTGAAAAATGTTATGATGAAATATAATAGTTGCTGATGAATTTTCTGTTGATCAACTAATCGATTAGTTGACTAATCATTGCAGCTTTATGCAGATCTTTCCTAATTTCTGAGAAAATGATGAGATATACTTAGTGATCTTCCTTTACAAACAAAACAATGACTGTATGGTTAGAGGGAAATTCATGCTGAGATTTACACAGGAGAAAACCTGAAATGGTGTTGAATAGCTCTGTTCTGCTTATTATTTTTACTCATAGTTCCTAATAATCTGCAGCATTCTGTTTGTGCATGCACACGAGGAGGTTAAATACCCCCCCCCCACCCCCCAGCACCCCACCACTCATCTGTTCCAGCTCTCCCCGGCTTCACACCGCTCACATCTCCAACACCACCAGATCTCCCCTTTTTTCCTGCTTGCTCTTTACTAAAGTTTGGCTGTCAATCAGCAGTGGCCTCAGGCAACAGGCACTGATGAAAAGACCCCTGAGACAAGGAGACCCAAATTAGATTTCAATAAGGATGTTGAATATTCATGTCAGGGAAACATCTAAAGGTAAACGCTTTTTGATCTCTACGCACAAATATCACTTGTGTGCATTCCCAGGTCCTGGCACTCTGGTTCTACAGTGTTTTCTCCCCCAGCCTGGTCCGGCCCAGCTTCAGCTCTGTCTCACTCCTCGGGGGATGCGACGGAATAATGATGATGGGCTACAAAGGAGAAAAAGAGCCATAATGAATGTTTATACTAAAGGGACCCAATATAAAGGGCATCCGTACTAAGTATTCAGTAATTAGTATTTAACAGAAGTTGATCGCTGAGTGCACACATTCAAACACACAGAGACAAACAAAACACACACACACACACACACACACACACACATATATATATATATATATATATATATATATATATATATATATATATATATATATATATATATATATATATATATATCCAGGGCAGAATCACTGAGGCATAATCATTTGCTCTGTAAACTTTAGACAGAGGGAACCTCCCTTGACAGCAGCAGTCAAAACACAGTTTCATTTCTCCTGTCAACATGCTTACTTTATTTTTATAATTGATTCCATTTAGGATCTTTCTCCCCAAATGTCAACAGAATTCACAGGGTGGCTGTTTATTTTTCTGAGCATACCTGTGAAGCGCTCTACAGAATCATAATTAACACGTTAACATTGCACATTGTAGATGAATATGTCTCCTAACCTCAGTGTTAAAACTGTCTTTTTTGTCTTACCTTGATGTGCTTTTTGCTTGTCAACTGTACTGGTTGTGAGAACTAAAAAAGGGCCAACATCCTCCTAATACCCTGAAGAAATTGCTATCACTTCCATCTTAGTGGAGATGGAAATGTGTAGAGATGGTGGAGGATGTGGGGGGATGCTTTGGTTGGGAGAGAGGGAGGGGAGACTGCCTAAGGCTCTTTTCCCCACAGAGAGTCCACTTCGCTCGGGAACACGTTATGAAGCGAGTCCCGAAATGAGACCAAAGAATGGAAACACCGTCTTTTCTTGATGCAGGAAGGGACCATCTAGCTAATAGTATACATAAACTTCTATCATAAATAATGCGTCAAGAGTGGCCATGATAGTTCTGATCAAGCAAACTGTGGCTGATGATGCAGGGAGACAAGCCAACTCCGTTCTTCAACAAGGCTAACAAAAAGAACGCCATTCTCAGTGTACATTATACTTTTTCTCTTATTTCTCTCACTCTGTGTTCCTCTCAACCTCCCCCACCCCTTCCTTACAACATGATGGTCAGTCCATTGCCAGGCAATCTGGTCTGTGATGTTGCTCACACCTCCATCGAGCCAAAAAAAAGAGAAAAAAATCTTTGAGAAGATATGATGACTTGCCCAGGTGGTGTGTTTCACTGGTCTCTTGGTCTTGCAGGGTGAGGGCAGCCAACCAAGTTATGTGTGTGTGTGTGTGTGTGTGTGTGTGTGTGTGTGTGTGTGTGTGTGTGTGTGTGTGTGTGTGTGTGTGTGTGTGTGTGTGTGTGTGTGTACATCTGCCTACAGTATATGATGGTGTGTTTGCCCCGGGTCCTGTGCTGTGGTGCTGTGATGCCGAGTGTCACCCTGCTCCGGCCTGAGCCCTGCAGCCAGAGAAACCAGCTGTGAAACTGACAGGTTTGTCTTCTGCACTTACCTACACTCTTTCTTTCCCACCACACACACACACACACACACACACACACACACACTTTCATGGCCTGAGGTTTAAATACACATGCACACACAATCCTCCCCACCCCCCCCACCCCCCCTACCTACATCCACACATATCCACAGACCATCACACAAGCTGCAGGCAGTCTTTCTCATGCCAGCTACAAACACAGTGCAAAAGGAATATGCTTACAGAGCTCCGATATATAGCGACTACTTATAACCTGAACACATTTTTACAATTTGATGAAAATTATGTTGAATACACAAGTGAAATTTTTTTTTTCCATCAATATTCCTCATCATTTAAGCACTAGACCATGCTATATTTCAATCCATATTGTTTTCTTAAGCTGTAAGTAAAAAAGTGCAGATATTTAATGTCTTCCAAAGACATCAGTTACAAGATAAATTAGAAGTCAGTGCCTGTTATTTAAGAAAACAAAAGGCAATATAATGATGACCAAAGCAGTTTAAGATGATATGTAGGAAAATACAGTTCAATTATATTTGTAAAAGCCTTTTTCTAACCTGTTTTAGATGTTATATAAAGATACTGAATAGCTAATAAATAATGTCTTGTAATTATGTGCAGTAGTAGTAAATGCATTGTCCATGCAAATAAACCTGAGAACATTTAAAATACAAAGGAAAAAGGTTGTTTGAAAATACCTCTTCATATATATATATATATATATATATATATATATATATATAGAGAGAGAGAGAGAGAGAGAGAGAGAGAGATGCTATAGTGTACTTTGCCCTAGTTTTATTAACATTATTAAGTCCAAAATATTATAAACTGTTGTCTTTTGCACATTTTATTTTTCTTGACAACCTTCATTCCCTGAGAGATCAGGCAACGTTTAATTAGAAATTTAACCTAATAAACTGTCCGATCCTCATAAACGTTGACAAGGATTTGCATGATCAGATAAGACTTAATTCTCCCATGTGAATGCATGAATCTTGCCATGTGCAGGTTTGCATGGAGGTATGTGGCACATACATGTATGTGTATTCTGTATCATGTAGGGCAATGAGGACATGCAACATTGCCACAAGCATCTGAACTTGTGGTTCATCCAGGAAAAGCTGATGAGTTACCCTCAGGAGATGCTGCCTTCTATGGCACCTTCCCCCACACCTAACGCACACCTAGCAAGCGCACACACACACACACACACACACACACACACACACACACACACACACACACACACACACACACACACACACACACACACACACACACACACACACACACATGGACTTTGACACACAGTAGTGAAAGATGCCATGTGTATCCAGGTGTCTGGCTGTGCTGTAGCACCCTTCAGATGTCAGAGCGACAGAAATCAGTGTTCTGACCAGAAAGTCTGCAGGCAGCATGCGTGTGTTACCGCACCACATTTGTGTACACAAATGTGTGTTGGTGCATCTGTGCACGCGTATGCATGTGTGCTTGTGTGTGTTCTTGTGGTTGCTTATTCCTAGAGGGTGGGGGGTGAGAAAAACAAGTGAGAAAACGGCAAAACAAGTTAAGAGACAATGAAGAAAGCAACATTGGCACCTGCTTCCCCTGGAGTGGAGGGCGAAGAATCCACCTCAGAAACTACACTGCCTAGTTCTTTGATGTACTCTGCCACTAATGATGCCACCGATAATTTCATCTCTAGATATTTCAGTCCAACAGCATGCACTTTATCACCTTTATCTTTCCTTCTAACCCTTCACAAACATGCTCCCTTCCAAACACACATGCACACTTTATTTTTTTTGGGGTTCAGTTATGTGGCCAGATGTCCAAGTTGACATAGCGCTTAAGGCGTTTGACTGGATGAAACAGTGCATTGGCTGCGGGTAAAGAGGGATTAAAACAGGGCCTGAGGCACTTGTGTTATATTGAAAACATCCTGGGCTGCTTTGTATGGAGATTTGCATATATTGGGGTCTGTGCGGCGATGGCCCATCTGCTGAAGTGCATTGTCCACAAACAACAAAGTGTGTTTAAATATTTCACATCTCAATCTACTGGGACAGAGGTACGTAGAAATAAGTGGAGAGTGAGTGAGAGAAATAGAGGGCGATAGAAAGGGGTGAAAAAAAAGAGAGACAAAAAAAGGAACAAGTAGATTGGCACAGCTTTGAATTTGAACTGCTCCCAAATGTGCCTCAGTCAGAGCCACAGTAAATAACACTATTGCCGGCCAGGATCTGGGAAAATGAGGAGAATCTAAATATAATATGTTTATAAATCGGAATTCTGGTGGAAAACATAGTTGTCAGAATACAGAATTGAAGATGTGAAATGTATGTTTTGTCTATCATGCAGAGCTATGATTGCGCTCAAAATATTCAGCTAAATATAAAACGGGTTTTAATAGCAAACGTGTAATTCAACAAACTTTACAATTGACTGTTTGAAACTTTCTTTAACTGTTTGAAGACACTGGATTTTCACCTGATATTAATTTATTTTATCATGCTTGTAGTGTCAAATTAACTATAAAAGACTGACTATGTTGATAGAAAAAAATTGGCAAATATCCATAGTAGACAGTTTGTTACAGACTGGTCCAGTATTAAGTTATCATCCCTCTGGCCCAAACCCTCTTTATTGTATTAATGCCATAACTCTGGCTTTCTGTGACATTTAATGGCACTGTAAAATTAGATAATTACTGTAATATATCTGTGTACTCATGCCCGTTTCTGAGGTCAGAAACATAAAAATTAATAAGGAACAAGTGGGAGAAAGGGGACAGAGTAGAGAGATTAAATGAGAGTGTATGTGTGTGTGTGCGTGTGTGTGTGTGTGTGTGCAAGAGAGTTTGAAGTGACAAAGATGGCAAAAGTTAGTTTTATTAATGCAAAGAGAGCACAGTCCGAAGTTACTTTGACATCCAGTGTATCTGCGTCGTGTCTTGATACCCCTGCCTTTTTTATTTTCACTCTCCTCTCCCCGTGTGTCTTTCATTTCAACCAAAACACACATCAAATGAAAAACATGCTCAGGGCAGTGGATGGTGGATGGAACAGTAAGGTGATTTAACGACGGGACGGTTTGTGTGTAGGCTGGACAGCCTGGTGCAGCCTCCGTCTTCACAACGCTCACACACAAACCCATGCTCACACATACACGTACGCACACACAAGACAGACACAGACACACATACTGACACCAAATATCTGAAAAAACAGCCAAGATGGACGTGAGGAACATGTTGCCTGCACGGGGGAGGATTTTGGAAAGAAGAGCGTGGTCAATCTGTTTGTTTCACTGCCACATCCAAGAAGAGTGATAATTTCATTTTCTTTCATTATTTTCTCCCTTTTATTGTACTCCTAATGTCAGATTTTGAAAGCTGCTGAGGTTTATGTTTAAGAAAAGATCATATCAGACAATTATTTTTATTTATTTTGCATCAAAATGTCAGTTGTTCTGTCTCTCTTGGTCCCATGGAGTGAGACATCAAGACAGCAAATACAGACAGAGCCATTGATGCCACCTGAACCTCATACCTCTGCCTTGTCTCACTGCATCTCCCTTTGTCTCATCATGTCTCGCAAGCCAGATCATTTATGCACACTCTTTAGTCGTAGAAGGTCACGGCTGGAGAGTCTGTGAAAAAGTATAACAGACACACATTAACCCCCATTTAATCAGGATTACAGAGAACAACCAAGCATTATTTAACACACATCACAGAGAGCATGACAGCAGAAGGGAAATATGGGACACACAAACACACACACACACACGCACATACACGCACACACACACACACACGCACGCACAAAAAACACACACACACACACACACACACACACACAAACACAAATCCAGCACAATCAATCTAATGGTGTGCATTAGTTAACTGCCAAATGTTGGGCTTTTTATGGCAGGATCACCCGTCCCTTGAAAAGATAAATACGGTGCACAGATCCCAGTAATTACAGCAATCCCCTTACTGCAAACAGAAACTCACCAGCCTCTCTGTGGGCTGGTGAGTACTGTCGCCCTGTAGATTAAGTCATTTAGGACAGTTTTAGGGCAGCGGGGTAACTGACAGAAGAGTAGCTGGATGGGGATGAGACAATAGGACAGACAGGGGTGGCATTAATATGTTTTGTCTTTACAGTATTTTGGGGGAGGGGTTGTACTTTTGCAAAAGAAATACAAGTAGACAAGTAGATAATATTACTGTATTATAAATGAGGAGTGGAAAGAAATTATGTTACTTGCTTGTGTGCAAGATACAAACAAAACACTGATTAATAGCATGGTCAAAAACTCCACAGGGTACCTTTACCGTAAAACAACTGTACATTTTTTACAGCCTTCATGTTTTTGTGTCCACTTCTTGTACGCAGCAGAAACCCAATACTGTCATATTAAAGTGTCTTCTGTCTCAAAGATCGTGCTGTAGACTATGTTGATTCTTTCTGGTGTAGATCACAGAAAATTGAGACTCCTCGGGATGCCTTGACTGTCTGTGGATGTGGGTCAGTGCAAGTATGTGTGTGTGTGTGTGTGTGTGTGTGTGTAAAGGGCAGCGATGGGTGCAGTTTAGCAAAGGGAACTGAGTAAAGCCTTCAGGCCGCAGCGCGATTGATGTCCAGCGGGTGGCTGAGGAACACTAACTCACACTGCTCTCTGACTGCATCTAAAACTCTCATTAGGTTAAGTGTGTGAGAGTTCTTTGCCTCTGCACCCTTCAGACAACACAGAGAGGCAGAGGGCCAAAACCTCCTCATATGGCTTTCACTACAGAGGCATCCAAGGAGGTGAGCGTGCATGTCTGCGATGCACACAAACTTTGACACAAAAACACATTTTTACACACATTAATCTTTCTGCCTCTGTCTACTACTGTATTTCTTGCAGCATGCATGTACAAAACCGTGAGCATGCAGCTTAACAGCAGTGCCAGATGAGGTCTGAAATATGAGCGGTAAACATTTGTATGGACAGATGTGGATTAATGTTTATCTTTTCTTCAAGCCAGAGATTAAACCTGATTTACCACCTAACAGGTTTTATTTATTTATTTTCTATTTCAATAAAAGAGAGAGAGATAAATGAAGAGAGAGAGATACACATATGAGACACATTGGGAAAGAGAAACAGAGGAAGAAAACAGAGTGATTGTGTCTCTTACTTTTGGGGAAGTTGCCAGAAGAAGCCAGACAGTGAAAGTGGAAGGAACAAAGGCAAAAAAATTAGCGGGATTGGATGGAAGGGGAGGCAGAGGGAAGCGTCAGATGCTCCTTATTCCTGTTGTGGGTAGCTCAAGTGCAGGAGGAGAAATTTGAATCATGGGGACAGAATCCGAAATGTCAACAGATTGATTCAGAGCAGAGCTGGGACCGTCTGGAAGGAGAGAGTATCAACACTGACTGAGGGGCACATAAGATTTTGGGACTGTCAATGGGCTGATGGCAAAATTATTGGACATGTGTGTGGATGTGTGTGTACATGTTGCATGGGGGAGGATGTGGGATTGGCTTAGTCTGCTGTCTATAATGAATGGTTAATGTTAGTCGGGGAAAAAAATGAATACGGTCACCATCTGCTCGATCTAAGTCTGCATTCTGTGCATGTGCGTGTGTGCGCACGTGTGTATGAAAAGCATGCCGACACACACACACACACACACACACACACACACACAATGTGCTCTTGGATTTGGGATATGGAAATATGGAATGGAAGAAAAGGAGGGAGGAAGAAAGAGAGGAGGAAGCAGCAAACCAAAAGAGAAACATGCAAGAAAGACCTGCACAAAACAGAGACAATGAAAGTGAGAGAAAAAGAGGGAAAGATATTCATGTAGGCAACATCATATGTGTTTAGATGTAGCAGAGACGCAGATGCAGGTGAGCACAAATAGGGCACAAGTCCTGAATTCTGTCAGGTATCTCAAGCACATCTAGCCTATGGCTGCAAACACACACGCTCTTAACACACGCAAGCCAAAAACATTCGCAATGCACCATAAAGGAATAGAAATGTTTGTATTGCCGATACTGTAAAGGAATTTGACAATTAAACTATCCATACCTTTCATAGCCTATGTTACCAACACACTACACAGTGGTGAAAGAAGCAGTCAGATATTTTCCTTGGATAAAAGTAGTACCACCATGAACAAATACTCCATTACAAGTAGTGCATTAATATTTTACTCAAGTGAAAGTGCAGGACAAATATCAGTTACATTGATTTACTGTAAGTATTAAAGTTATTATAATATTGCATTGTAATTATTTATGCATTAATGCCTAAAGAGAATGATAATGTTGTAGTTGTTCGAAGTAGAGCTAATTCTAACTACTGTTTCTGCTATTTGATAGTTTGTTCTACATCTACATCATATTTAATGAAGTGATTGCATGTTTTGTATGTTTGTATGAATCTGCAAAGTAAATACAGCTGTCAAAATGTATATAGTGCAGAAAAAGTACAATATCTTCTTTTGACATGTAGCGAGATAGAAGCATAAAGTATCATATAATGAAAATACTTAAGTAAAGTACAAGTTTCCTTTGAGTTAAAATAACTTTTCACCAATTCAAATACACTATATTCGTTGTCATTTAAAATGTTCATCATACCTATATAGCCAAAATCGAGTCTCATATACTGTCTAATTGTCAGGAGTTCAATGTGAAAAAAATAATTAGTGTTAAGTTATGTAAGATCCAATTCATAGTTTTGAAAGTATAGAGGCAATATGCAATATTTTTAATATGTTAAAGAAAATGTAGGTTAAATATTACAACCAAAAATGTAGGACCTCTGTATGGCTATCTATTACTAGACTACCCTTTAAATACACAGTAACAGTATTTAAAGCTTTAGGGGGATTACAAGTGTTGAGGACACCGGAACAGTATCATCCCTTGCTGTGCTCACACAAACTCTCTTTCGCCCACTCGCAAACAAACCACAGAACAAATGCATGTCCGTTGTTTTTTGTTATCTGTGAACACATATCCACAGTTTTTAAAACGTAAAAAAAAAAAACTCCACAGTTTTCATGCATCATCACGCTCTTGGTTAGCCATGACAGAGAAGGAGCTGCAGCACTGATAAAACATTTGTGATACATCTCTGAACACTGGGTTGATAAGTAAATACAGCCTACATTGATAATCCTCATGTCACTATGCGCTCTGTATTATACAGAGAGTTGCATACACACACACACACACACACACACACACACACACACACACACACACACACACACACACACACACACACACTGCCAGGTTGTGATTAAATTCTCTGTGGCCTATGAGCCGCCTCTAAATCTTAGCAATTTTCATTTTATGCAGCTTTAATATGGATCATAGTTGCTCTCAGAGTGCCCCATCTCCTAATCTGGAGCAATCTGAGCTGAGCCTGACTGGGCCAACAGCTGACGCTAAGCCAACCAGTCACACTCAACCAGTCAGCAAGTCAGCCACAAAGCCTCTGTGTGGTCGGTAGGCCCAAAATACCATGAGATATAAGGAGTTGGGAATATTCTAGAGGGATGTTTATGAAATATTTTACCAGATAGATACTGAAATAGTAATTCATGTGTGTATTTTGTATAAAATGAACTATCCTTTACTACGCTAAAATGTGGGGTTGTCTGACAGCAAATAAAGGAAAATCTATAAATATGAAGAAATAAATCTACCATGTTGACAATTTTCCAAAAAAATTATAAACAGTATTACAGTTTAAAGATGCCACTCTAGTTGTTGCTGCAAATAATAAACACTGTGCATGTGCATAGACATATATCTTGATCTGATTATGATGTGATGGGTGTTGAGTGTTTGTATAGAGCTTGACGGAGGAGGAGGAGGAGGAGGAGGAGGAGGAGGAGAAGAAGGAGGGAGGGGCTGAAGGGCAACGTTAGTTGAGGTCATGTAGCTGCCTTGTGTTTAGGTGGGATACCGTGTCAGGGCATATTAGACAAACACGCACATACAGTAGATTTTCTCATGATATTAAGTAAAACATATAAGTACACACACACACACACACACACACACACACACACACACACGCGCACACACACACATGCACACACATGATGACCCTGTTTTTCAGAGCATTGGAGGGGGAATATTAAGAGGATTAAGTAATTAAGGGTGCACTGTTAAAAAATGTATATTATTATTGTAATGCTTCAATCCAGGAAATCCAAACCCACTGTACGATCTCTCGAAATCATGTAACTATTTGTGTCAAATTGTAAAAAGATACATTTATGATATTTCTTATGTAATTTAGCAGCAGAAGTAGGAGTTTGCATGTTGTGCGTCTCAATCTAGATTAAACTGCCGTGTCAAAATACCAACGAGTAACCATCTGAAGTGTTGGACCAGGAGCAGGCCCCCTGCTGGGACTCATGTAAATAATACTGCTGCTGATGGAGGAAAACCCACAAACTGAGCAAAGCTAATGCTAGGCTTAACTCTCTCTCTCTCTATCTCTATCTCTCTCTCTCTCTCTCTCTCTCTCTTTCTCTCACACACACACACACACACACACACACACACACACACACACACACACACACACACACAATAGTAGTACACACACACACACACACACACACACACACACACACACACACACACTGCGCTACATAACAAGTTTGCTTTGCTTCGTCTCTGCAATGCTGAATTAAATGTAGATGAATCTAGATGTGATGATTTTTTCTTCAAAGGATTTTTGTTACTGATGTTAAGGAGGAGCAGAGAGTGAAAATGTAAGAGGGAGAGTGAACATCAGGGGAAGGGGGTCACCCCACCACCTCAGCATGCTTAATCCACCCAGTGGCAGACGGGAAGACCAGTTAGACATCAGGAAACCCTTATGGACATATTTAGAGCACTGCTTTTACCTTGGTGCCCACATTTGTCATTTCAGCCTATGTGAATATGACGAACAACTAAAGCACAACATTTCTATGCTTTTTAAAGAATATACTACATGTTATACAAAGCTGCTACAGTGAGATTCTATCTTGTCCTTGTGCCCATTTTAACATGGAAATAGTTTACACTGTAGACACTGAAACATTTGCAGTTTACCTCAAAAAACCCTTATGTCCTTTAGTGTCAGTGACAGTTTCATCTTTTGTACATTGTTCATGACAGAGTTTATCCTCATGACATTTGCTTATCCATAATCTGTCTATTATCTGTCTCCAAATGTTCCTCTAACTAATCCATCTTTGTCTAGTTTCACATTAAAATGTTAAGGGCCCCCTCCTAACACAACCCCTTCAGACATCCAACCTTCTCAACACTACATTTTCACTTCAACCTGTGCATCTGTGGTGGCAAAATCTTTAAAGATGGTGAAATTTTATTTTTAGTGTCAACAAAACCCATGAAAAAGCCAAAACTAACAATGAATTGATCCCACTGACAAATATTGCCTGTGTAGCCATAGATCTACATACGTTAGAGTCAAAACACATCAATGAGCCATACCGTTGCACTCAGTGATATGCTCCCTCATTATAATAAACATGGGACAAGAATTATGGGGGCCACTGTGCTCTTCAATGCAGCATAATTGGGGTTTTTTTGTCTCTGAGAATTGCAGGTCCTTCAACATGGCTTGGTTTTTGCTCTGATATGCATTGTGAGCTCTAAGACCTTAGAGACAAGTGTGCCCCTTTCCAAATTACGTCCGATTAATTGAATTTACAATCAACAACAACAACAATTAAGATGTAGAAACATCTTAAAGATGATCAGGAGAAATGAAAAGCACCTGAATTATATTGAAGTGTCACAGCAAAGGGTCTGAAAACTTATGTCAATATGACATTTCAGTTCTTTCTTTATAATAAAATAAAATTCCTGTTTTTGCTTTGTCATTATGGGGTGTTGAGTGTAGATTGGTAAGGAGAAAAATTTTAAAACAAAGTTAGCATAAGGCTGCAGCAGAAGTAAATGTGACAAAAAAACACTCTGAATGCACTGTATATATAACACCACTCATAATAAAGAACAATAGTAAAAATCTCCTGTCATAAACTGCACCACAGTGCTTTGTGGCATACCAGCAGTATGGTCTCTGTGTGCTAAGACAGTAAGGCCGCTGCATGTCTGCCTGTCAGGAAGTGGACAAGTGCAGGTTCACCTCAGTGAACATGATTAAATCACACAATAACCTCCTTCCTCTTATCAAATCCTCTTAAGCAGGCTGTATTACATATCTGCCAAACAAAGAAAACTCAATCAGAACAATCAACCAAGCCAGGCCAAGCCCGCCCTACCAGCTTGTCTGATCCCATTGCCATGATTAAAATGAAAATGGAGCCAGGACATTACCAGAAATCCCATGTTCACCTTATAAGGAAGATCAAAAGTCTGTGTGTGTGTGTGTGTGTGTGCGCGCACGCACGCACGTGCAAAAAGGGGATAATATAAATGCGTCCTGTGTAATTCCCTAGCTTGGACCACAAAACACAGTTTTTATTGTTTGCAATATTAATAGAAGAAAGATTACGATAAATTGGATTGGATTAGTAATATTTAGCATTTCCATTCTCCAAAAGTAATAAATTAATTTGTTTATGAGCAGTGTGTTTTGAGGAAAACATGTTTTTGTTGTGATTCACGGCAGCATGAAAGCACCTGTACAGCACATGTAAAACTCCAAACAACATCACAAAAGTGCTGCTGGATTTTAGATTCTGGATGTTAACAAATCAGGCAATTAGGAACAGGTTTTAAAATATTATATGAAAATCAGGTATACTCCACATTTCAGCATACCATGTTCCATAGCACATGAGCTGTAACTAATGATTATTTTAATTATCGGTTGATGGGCCAATTATTTTCTGAGATACAATACACAACATCCCAAAGGGACGTCTCCAAATGTAATTTAGTCCAACAAACAGTCCAAAACCCAAAGCTATTCATAAAAGCAACAAATATTGCGGAAAGCAGCAGTATAATAAATCAGCATTATTACACTTATCAAAATAGTTGCTAATTAATTTTCTGTCGATAGACTGATTGACTGCTAGTTGTTCCAAGTAGGCAAGGGGTTCAATTAATTTCACAGTATGAAATCAGCTTGCAGACACTTAAAACTTAAATTAGATTATCCATCCCATTTTGTCACCTTTATTAACAGCTACAATTCAGATAATAAATAACTTTGCCAAAAAATTTAAATCAAGAACACATAATTGTGAGTTAAAAAAAGAATCTTAAGCAAGCTTCAAGTCCCTGCAAATACATTTTTCTATCAGGCTACTTACAACGTATGAGTTTTTTTTTTAAGTTTGGTCAGCAGTAATGCAGCTGATATGTGATTTTGTAATTCACCACACGAAACACGCAACACCCCATTACAGGCAAAGTCACCATTATGGCTCGTTGATGAATTTTGCATGTTTAGTGTACGTATCAGTTTATATGTGTGGGGTGGGGCTGTCCTCTCCAGAAAAGTGTGTGTGTTAGAGACTCCTGGGCGGGCTTACAGTAAGAGGCACGCTGCACATTATTGTTGCTCCAATTCACTTCCTGGGATAATCCTTAGCACAACAGAGGGAACGGCAGGTGACCTGGACCAGCAGAGATACAGTATGGGGCTCCATTATCAAACACACACACACACACACACACACACACACACACACACACACACACACACACACACACACACAAACACACACACACACACACACACACGTATACACAGTTTCACACGCATAGAACCACCCATTCATAAATAATATCAATATGACCCTCCCTTCACCCTTCACTCTTTCCCTCTGCATTATCTCCGCTCCTCTATCGTAGTTTCCTCTCTGTGCCTCCCCTCCTCAACTCTTAGTGAAACATATTGTAGCCCTGCTGCCTGAGAGTGTCATTCATCCATCGCCCCAAAGTCATCTCCGTCATTAACAGCAGCATCTAATTAAACCTGTAAATGACAAACACGTAGACACAAACACAGGCCGTGCTCTAATGGCCCGATGTAGCAGGAGACTGATGGGCAGCTGTCTGTTGTCCATCCTCTGTGCAGATCAACCTTGAGACGGGGGACCTGAGGGACGTCTATTGGACCACTGAGATAACACTGGAAGGTCATTGATAATGAATGATTTATATACAGTAGTCTGGCAGTTAGATAAGTTAATTGATTCATTAATTGAAAACAATATTGTCTTTTAACAAGGTAATGTTTTCATTGCAGTGTTCGGTATGTCTCACATATGAGTTCATCTCTTTCCAGATATTCAAATTAGCAAAACAAAAACAGCAGGGGATACCGCGGAAACAAACAAGAGGTGTTTTTCTGTTGTTTGACTCTGGACCAAAAACAATTGGAAAACAATAAACTGTTTCCGTGGATCATATCCGTCGTTATTATCCTCTTATTTGCATTCTATGAAAAAGGAATAACAAGGTAGTGGAGCTGAGGCTTAGAGCCCTTGTATTAACCACTGTGGCATTAGCAGCCTAATGGTAACTCCTTCATGTAGCCTGTAATGCTACATCGGGAGAGAGTGACAAAAATCAAAAGCCTTAAAAGTCACTTTTTCTTACTAAGAGAGAACAAGAGAGATGGCTTTACTAAATAACATTTCCGCTGACAACCCCCTCCATCCACGATGCAGCGTCTGTTTCTATTTGTTTCTGTCTCTCTCATTCAATCCCTAAAATCATCCACTCTTCTATCATGGTGTCCTGAAGAAATGTCAGGATGAAAAAAAACTAAAAAGCTCAAATCCATTTCCATATTAGTATTTCAGAAGAAATTATTATCCCCTTCCACAAAACAGAATAAAACCCCTTATTCCTGATAATCCTTCAAAGACTGTGATATCACCTGATAGGATGTTGTACAGTTTGAATATTATCAACAAGACATGCCAAAAATAATGTAAGCAGGTCCCCACTGTGGAGATTAGAGTGAACATGTCTCTCTCCCAATTTATCTCTTCCCCGAAATGTAACGCCTCGTTTTCTCTCTATTTCTCCCGGTCACCCTCCTCTGTCTTACAGATTGAATTATTAACTGGAAGCTACTTGTTCCTTATCCCTTGTCCTACAGCTTATAAAACAAAAGTAATTTACAAATTGTGCAGGACAGGGGTTATTGAATAGAAATCAGTAAATAATGAGAGAGAAAAAGAATAGTTTAAGGGAACGTTGTGTAAAAATGTACTTGAGGTGAGATTATATATGGGATTTTCCACAAAGTTTACACACAGACATTTGTGATTTTTAGCCATACGAGTGACAGTCAGTCCATCACTTTGGTCCAGACTGAAATATCTCAACAACTATCAGATGTATTGCCATGACTTTTTTTTTAATATTCATGGTTCCCAGGCAATTTATTTATCTTAATGACTTTTGTATAGTCAATGTAAGCGATGCAGTTGCACTGGGGCCAGTGGGGTGGGGCTCTCCAACAATATGTTGGGCAAAAACGGGCCCTCGCAAGGGATTGCCACCTCAGGAATACGCCTGTGTTTATAGAAGAACCTGGACCCGTCATAATAGTGAGCACTGGAGCCCGTCTTATCTATCTTACACCACTGCCTCTGACATTTTCTCTAGCAATGTGTACATAATGCATACAGTGAAATATCTCAACATCTCTTTGATAGATTGGCACAAAATGTTGTCCACACATTCATGGTTCCCAGACGATGAACCCTAACGATGATCCCCTGACTTTTCCTCTAGTACCACAATGAGGGTGACGCTTGTGATTGAAATAATGGAAATTTCTCAACAACTGTTGGATAGATTGCTATGAAATTTAGTGCACATATTCATGTCCCCATCACAATCTCCAGACATTTCTTCTAGCACCTTCATCAGGTCAATTTGCTTTACAATTTGCCTCTCATTCACCCATTCACACTAGAGGATGGATGCCCGAACCGAGCCCGACGGTACCTGACAGGCCGGGCCGGGTTCGGACAGATATTTAGAAATGATATTCGGGTTGGGGTCGGGCTCAGTCACAAGAGCGCGATAAGGCATTGAACATTTTAAATTTAAAAAAAGCTTATTATGTAGGTGCGCGCCTGTGTTAACATGCGCATGTTGCCCCGTGTGCGCTGATGCATTCATCTGTTGACATTTCCGAATGCCTTCCTACAGTTGCTTAATAAAAGTGGGCTTTCCACACAAACAAACGTACATGTTCATTAGTATGAGAAAAAACAAGATTTTAACTGTGTCGGGCTCGGACATAAATATCTTAATGCCTGTCGGACGCGGGCCGGGCTCGGACAGAAAAATGCGGCCCGATCCGCACTCTAATTCACACACCTATGGCAGTAAGCTACCATGCAAGGTGCTAGCCTGACAGTCGGTTCAGTGGTTTGCCATGACACCAAGAAATTTGGACAGAAGAGGAATTGAACTGCCAACTTTGTGATTAGTGGACAACCTGCCAAGACAGTAAATAGTATATTTGTATGGCGCTATGCTAATATTAGCATTTATCTCAAAGCTGCTATAAACTTGTCTTGTTTAATTGACTTTGTTTCTATATCGTTTGTATCTTATGCTTGAGCACTTATTATGTTTTATTTGTTTGCCTACTAAAGTAACTAATATAGTTGCATTTTGAGCTACAAAACCTTCTGACCACATTTCCTCACATTGACATAAGCAAAACAGTTTTGTACAGCAAGGCAAAGTGAATGGATTAGAAATAATCACCTGCAGGGTGGCGGAGAGCTTGATTGACTGATGTACACTAAGCCTCGTCACAGTGTAACAAAGGAGCCTCATGTCATACAGAGCAAAGTGCTCAGACTGTTTGTGTGTGGTAATTGGTCCTAGAGAGAGGAAAATCCCAGATGCTGAGCTGCAGGACACTCGAAGCCCCTCAAGTCCAGCTCTTTTCGGCTCTATACATATTGAACAGTGGAGTCAAGGGGCTAAGAAGATTATCACAATGGGATGAAGAGGCCGTAAGAGCCTTTGTGGCCTCAGTGCACAGTGAAAGTTGCAGCACTCTCAAGCTCTTAAACTGCTTGACCTAAAAGCTCTGTTTATGAGCTCTCATACAAAAAAAAATGTAAAACGAGAAGGAAATAATAAAAAGAGGAAAACAAAATGCTGCAAATATTATATGTCAGCAATACACACAAAGAAAGAATACAAAAAATATTCTAATTCTAAAAATATATAAGATAGAGATTAGATTTCATTGCCTGAAGCAAAAGCGTCATTGTCTTATTTTCACTCAAAATGTAAAAATCCTTGGTGCACCTTCTTCATTCAGCACAGGGTTATTTTGTGTGTGTGTGTGTGTGTGTGTGTGTGTGTGTGTGTGTGTGTGTGTGTGTGTGTGTGTGTGGGGTGAGAGCGACTGAAGCATTGAAATGACATGAAGAGTTATTTGGGCTGTAATGAAGCTGCTTAATGAAATCAGTGCCCTTGAAAGTTCTTCATCAATTTTAGCTCCCTTGTTCACTTGCTTGCACTCCACCATTCCAGCCTGTCAGCTAATCCACGTGCGCGACACAATATTAATTAAACACAGCGTTTCCTGAAGTACTTAAGTGAAGCGCTATCATTGATAATGAGCAGGTTTAAAGGAGTCACATCCCTCCAAAATTACTTTTTAAACCGGCCTTATTAAGCAGAAAATGAGGCCCAAATCAGCCTACAAGCTCCTCATTAAAAGCCACTGATCCTTGGCCACGCGCATGTTCCAATGGTTTTAATTAGGCTAGCGCAAGATCGTCGGCGACAGGAAGTGCCATTAATCTTGTCTTTTCATTCAGAGAGGGGGGGTACAGCGTGTTGCAGCCTAGTGCCACAAATGCCACAACAGGATGAGAATTAGAAAATCAAGTGACATACTTTGAATTGTTCTTCAATTGTGTAGATTCAGACTGAAGTGATAGAAATATACAGTTTTACATATCCCTTCTGTTAACACCTTGAGCTTCACTTTGTAATTACAAGTCAGTCTTTCTATATAAGTGTGTGTGCGCGCACACACACACACACACACACACACACACACACACACACACACACACACACACACACACACACACACACACACACACACACACACACACACACACACACACACACACACACACACACACACACACACACACAGAGTATGAAATGTATCTTCATTTTCTCTGTGTTTATGAGTTGCACTTGCTGTAGAGAGGACGGTCCCGGCCCTGCCTGTCACACCTTCTCCGCATGGAGGATTATGGATGGCCAATTACATCGCTTTTGTCATTAATTAATGAGGATAACGAGCTTCCCCTGCTCACCACAAAACCATGGTGCTCCTCAGCTGGTACTGAACAAGGAGAGGGGTGCTGGGCCGTGTGTGTGGGTGTGTGTGTGATAGAGACAGCGAGCGAGAAAGAGATACAGAGAGTAGTCTGTATGTGAGTAAGGAGGTGGTGTGTACAAAAGGATGAACACAGAGATGATTGTTGACCCCAGGGCTTTGCATGTACATTTGTCCTGCGAGTTGAGGTGCGTTTGCGTGTATGTGTCTCTCTGTGTGCTCACCACCAGTCCTGTATCTGTGGGGGCCATTACAGAGATTAGGCAGTGCTACACTAACGGATGCCCCCAATTGTCAGCTCGTATCCTCTGTCAAGACAACAAGCTAAAAGGGAAAAGAATGAGAGTGATGGAAAAGGGGGGGGAGGGAATGTGGAGAGAGGAGAAACATGGAGGCATGTTAGCAGGAGAAAAGAGGAAGGGAAAATTGAGGCGTTTAACAAAGTGGAAGGGAAGTCATGCAACAAAACTGGGATGCTATGATATCTATCTCCACACTCACAAAGAGAACCTAGATGATGAGCCACCATGGCCCTGAATCATATTCAACAACCCTCCTCCATCTCCTCTCCCTCCCACCAGGCCCAATTTGGTCCCTGACACACTGTCTGGGTCTACTACGCGTGGTGTCAGGTGCCTTGTGGTGATAGGCAAAACGCTTTGCCTGACTGCCATGTTTTGAGGGTTTGTGGCCATATAAGCACATACACAGGCGCACACACAGCGCACAAACACCCCACCACCCCCCCTTTATACTTCTGATTAACGAACGAAGGGCCCTGGCCCATCCCGCTGCACTTGCAGCAATGTCGCTCCGAATCACATGGCTCCTCGGAACCTACTGACTCTCCCGCTCATCGCTTCCGACAAGGCGGGGCTGCGAGGGACGACAGAGCATGATGTCATAGTGAAGCAGAGAAGTTGGGGGGTCTATGGGTGATGGGTGGGTGGGTGGGGGTCCTTACAGGGCCACCGCCGGCACAAAAACACTGAGGCACCATCTCTTCCTCCACGTTCCATTCTGTTTTTCTACCACCCCACTCACTGATGAACCACCACACACACACACACACACACACACACACATATGCGCTCACTTGTTTAGCCCTATTGTTTACCTCACCTCCTCACAACTTCCCTCCATCATGAACCTGCCTGAAACAACCAAATCTTCTATGTCACTTGGCCTGTAAAGCCACAATTATGCTTCTGTGAGCAATTTTTAATAGAAAAAAATCTAATGTTTTTTTAAACCCCCTTTATCCCCCACTGTAAGCATAATCAAAGTTGAAGTATGTTCATTTTCCTTCAAGGCCCCTGTTGTAAGTACAGTCTGTGTGTGTGAGATGAAGTGCTACAATGTGCATCAGACACATGAGCTTGCACATAGAGAGAACTTAATTAGAGAAAACAGCGCTGTCAGATGCATTAGGCAGAGGTACGCACTTAAGGGCATATGGTTTTAGTACTATACCATCGGGTTGGAGAAAACCACACAAACATACCTCAAAGCTCCGAGCCATGTTAATGAAATCACTCCCTTTCTATCCCACTGAGAGCAAACACAAATGTTTACAGACATCACACAGTCTGTCCGTACTGCTGCACCACACTGGGCTGTCGTGACAGTGGTAGTGCACTGACTGTAGTGCTGTGTTTGTCTGCATTAAGACACTGTCAACAACAGACAATAGGTAAGAATAGGCAGCAAGATTTTCTGTGTGTTTTTTTTATTTGTTACTATATCTAATTTATTTCATCCTGTCATATTTAGTCTGGTTTTAAGTCTAAAATTTATATTTTACTACTACTATAGTAACACTCCAACCCTCCTTTTTTAGCCTTTATAATTGGTATATAAACATTTAATAAATGGTTTATCACACACTATAATGTAATTGAAGCGTTTATTATTTTAATTATCAACAACTATAACTCCTCCTGTAGATATAAAAAATATAAAAGATAATGAATGACAACACAGTTGTAGTAATGTACAATATGTCCTCGTAAGAGAAGTTGTAATTGTGGACAAATACTGTGCATTAATCATTCTCACAAATGTCCTTATATCGGCTCATAACTACATTATAGTGTCTTAAAAAAAACATGTTTTAATCATATATACTGTAGCGTATTTAAATGCTAAATAGGGGGGTTACACAGTTTGAACAACATGCATTATTTGGTGTTTAATACAACCTTGCAAGGAGCAAATGCCAGCAAAAATGTGACTATAATATGACATTATAACTACATCAAATGATGTTCATCTACAATACTCCACCTGGTTTTTGTAAGGAGCGGACAGTGATGATGCAGGTCAATTAGATGCCACAGAAATATTTATTTAAATGTTCTGCTTTCTTTGTAAATTGTATTGCATTGGGGTGGATCTGGTTGTTTTTTTTTCAATCAGAATTTTCAAGAAAATGTTCAATTATTGCAGCCTTTTTCAAGTGTTTCAGACAGGCACACTTGGTATTTTAGTTTTTTACATCTTGACACACATTTCTGCAGGGGCATGCCCAGAGCATATTGAGGCATTGATCTGTTCGCTTTGTTGCATCCAAAAAAAATATTTGTACAATTCTAATTGTATTGCTGAACATCATCCTCTTGTATGTTTGTTTTATTCTGTATGTTGTATTTTTGCATGGTATAAACACAATTAATTGAGTTTCTGACCAGTTGCATTTATCAAAACACCAAATTATATTTATCTGCTGTTGTACTGAATGCTAACGTGATAAGAGACAAATTGTGTATTCATTTAAATGAATTCAAAGGAGAAAGTCCCTGTCTCTACCATCTGTTTAAATGAGCACTCAACACATGTTACACAGAGTAACATAAATACACTAGGCACTAGGCTTTACCACGTTTTAATGATATTTGATGATATTGTTTTAATACTCTGCAGGCGTTCTTCTAGGCAAAGGCAACATACACAAAGAAAATGTAGCTTTCACATCTCTAAACTACAGAAGTATCTCATTACAGGGAAATATAAAGATTATAGGTGATTTTATGTACACACCATCCACTGCTGGTAGGCTAAAGGGTCAGCAAACATTACCAATTGACCAGCAAAATCACAAATCTGTCTTAATGTATAGCCTACATGCCAAATGACACACTGCCGCCATGCACTCTGATGGCCATTAAGATAATAAGGTGACACAATAAAAAATATATCTCAACAGCTCGACATCAGAGGCCTATAGGGAGCGAAAGTGACCACCCAACCCTCCGTGCAAAAAGGCAACCATCTCATTTATGGCAATTAGGCTGTACGGCGACTGATGGAGTGCAGGGCCAGCGCCCTCACATCATCGGCAGCATTTGTCACATTTCATCCCCGCTGCCCTGACTGTCTCGTGGGGGTCTTAGACAAGACATGTGTCATCAGAGGGCCAATTTAAGATGCCATGGGTGGCCTGTTGTTGTGACATGCAGCTAAATTGTAAGAGAGAGACTGGGGTGGATCACTTAGTCACTCTGACTAGCTTAAATAGAATGGCCTGATCTGAATGTCTGGTCTAATGTATTCTAAAGTGCATGGCTTAGTTTGTGCCCAAATTAATGTTGATATAAAGGAAGAGAAGCAGTGGGATTGAAAGTAATGATTTCTTTTGATTTAAAAAAATATGGAATGGATGCTGTTAGTCACAAAACTTTGTGGACTGGTGTGATGGGAAAAAAAACATATTTTCTGGTTTGAGAACTCAATGTAATGGCAGCACAATCTAATTCAGTACTACTGGCTGGATTATATTGGAAAATAATGTCCCCACTGCCGGTGTTAATTTGCATGCTACAAAAACACTCTTACTGTTATCAAGCAAATGTTTTTATTTACAAGAAGAAAATCCAGAATTTAATTATGATGATTACCCTAAAAAACAACAACACTATAGCACCAACATCAGCCAAGATTAACATAAAATGGACAAAGGTAGACCAAGAAAGTGTCAGTTTCCAGGTAAAGGTAACTGCTGTCAGACAAATAAAGACAACAGGACACTAAAGAAACATTAATATGTTTTCAGGAATATAACTAACGCTATGACCACTTATTTTCTAAATCCATCCACTCACGAGTCAAAACCTGCAGAAGAAAACTGGCCCTGTAATGTTCACTGAATTAAGTCGAGCAGGAAGACAGGAGCTGAAATCGTGTTAATAGCTGTCTAGAGTAGAGCCTGCCAAGGAAGCCTGCAATCACCCAAATACCCAGAGACAGGTCCTGGGTGCCCCGGGCGGCTCTTGCGTCCTTCCCCTCAGCGCCACCGACCCTACTGCATGCCAAACGGGCCCCACCAGCCCCTCTGAGCTCGTTTAGACTCAGCTCCTCATGTCAGAGGCTTCTCATGCAAGAAAAGAAAGTTGCCAACTCATTTTAGGAGGGCCACTCAGAGGGTGAGAACTGGAAATAATTGTAGCAGCGTGAGAGGCGAGTGCTTGATTTTCAGATATTGTTTTCTACAGCTCCAATTTACAGTTCATTTTCATATTTTAGCCTTTTTCCTTTTATAAATCACAGCCCTTTCATGTTGTACGTTAAAACTGGATTAGTTTACATAGTCTCAAAATACCACATATAATGTCCACAACATAACTAACATATAACAAGCAAAAATGCATGTCCTATGTCATTCTGCAATTGTGGCTGGCATTTAAAGTTGTAGTGTGTATGCTATTTAATGTTTTTTTTAAAGTGAAAAAAAAGCTGGGGTGGTTGAAATGAAGGAAAACAAGGTCCAAGCAAAGATATGTGTTTTAATTATAAAGACATGTAAACAATATATGAAATCCATGTTGCAACACAACCAAAAACGCTTCTCCAATGTATAGACTGTAGTAATATAATAGTATAGCCGGGCTTGGAGCAAATGGTTTTCCACAGTTACAATACAATCATGTGAGATGTGCAATGACTTAAAATAAATAAAAATAAACTTGTCAACACATCGTTTCAGAAAATAGTGTCAGCCAACATCACATTTGTTCCTCCACATAGCATCAGTACAGTCAGTCGAGGGAAGTCCTTTCATATTTGTAAATCTAAAGGTTGAGATTAGGTCGCATGTCTTGGCATTTCTACTTTTTATGTTGTAAGTTGCTGAATGTTGCATAGATCAAATAAGAGCTGATAACTTAATCCTCCTAAAATTTACCAAAACTCATAATATGGACCTGTCTCTAAAGTACGAGCGACAAACTTAATCTTACAGGAAGGCCCAATGCTGTTTATTTTATATGTAGCGTTTGTTAAATATGGATAAAACATTGCAGTATAATTAGGCTACTTAACAATATTTTAAGATTATGCATTAGACTAAACTTGTTGTATTTTTTACAGAATGAATGATGATTTAAAAAAAAAAATAACTAGAGTGGGAGAGAGACCGGCATGGGTGCAGTAGCCTATAGGTAAAAGTTCAGGAAAGAGAATTAAACCAAATCAAGGCTTGTCGTTACAGTGTTTGAAGAGACTCGACGGTGTCCCGGAATAAGTAGTGCACTTTTCGGCACAGGTGGCGAGTGCAGAGCCCGAGAATGGGTAGACGGCAGCCTGTCCAAAGGGCGCCAGGGCGGTGGGGATTGGTGAATTTATGGTCTGTCCCTGGTTCAGATACGCCACCAGCCGCCTCATCTCCTCCAGAGCCTGAGCCTGCATGAGGATATAGTTCTTGGCCAAGAGGAGAGTGGCTATTTTGGAGAGTTTTCTCACCGAGGGGCTGTGGGCGTAGGGGATAACGGCGCGCAGGCCGTCCAGTGCGTCGTTCAGATCATGCATCCTCCTCCTCTCCCGGGCGTTGATGCTGAGCCGCAGGGACCGCTGCTCCTTGGACTTTTTAGTGAGGGGGCCCCCGGGCTTGTCGTCCCCAAATGACGAGCCTCTCTTCCGCGACTCCAGCGAGTCGAAGCCGTCCTCGTCGTCGCTCGTGTGCTCCCCGCCGCTCTCGTTGGACTTCGCAGTCTGCCCGGAGAGGAAGTCGTTGGCCGGTGTGAGTGGGAACCGGCCGGGACTTCCAGCACCGTGGCCGGGACCGAACCCAAAGGCTGATTGGCCGTAGCGCTGCGTCAGGTCGAGGAGCGCGTCGTTGCTGATGGACTTAAGCAGGTTCTCTTCGCTCACATTCATTTTCTCTTCCAGAACAGATTCTGACCAGGAAAAGTCTACTCTTCCGCTTGTTTCTCTATCCTATTTGTTGTTTTGGAAAACTGTATGCTGTACTCACGTAGTTCTCTCCAAGAGTTGCAGTTTTCTAGGAGTTCCTCTCTTCCTCTCGCTCCTTTCCTCTGTCAGTGCAGTGACTCTTCAAGAAGGAGGCTGTGAATCTGAAGCTGAGCCTCTACAAGCATTCACTCCTCTGTACACCGCGCTCCCCCCTTGTTGCGCGCATAGCCCACGTTCAACAACACTTCTCTAATTGTGCTCGGTCCCCTCGTACGGTCGGCTTCCTCTCTCGCGCGTCTTTCGTGCCCTCCCTCGCCTTGGGCAGATTGTGACTCGTGCTCTGCCCTGCTCGCAAGTTAGTAGAAGCACGAGGCCCGTCGGGATTATCTGCCCGTCCAATCAGGGGGGCGTTTTAATTAACTCGGGAAGAGCGCGAGTCTACTCCCAATTTCAATCATAAAGTGATAATTGCGACGCAAGCTGACACGCTGCCCAGCCATACTGCTCTTGCTGCATTGTCCATTATTGTTATGTTATTATTATGTTATCACCATTTTGAACCTGTGCTGTTGTGAGGCATTTAAATAAACTTGAAAGGAGAGCTATTTAATCGTTAGTTCGCTACAAAATGCACAGGTCACAAGCAACATGAGCTCAGCGCAAACCTTCACGTAGCAGTATCAGGTGGATATAATGTACTCACCTGTCTGAAGAAGATGTCTCTCTGGATCAGAAACACACAATGAGAGATCCAATAGGGAGCAGGAGGACACCGTCAGGAAGGATGTTTTAGGATTGAAACATGATGACCTTTCCATTCTTTTTGATACAAACTAAAAAGATTTGCTTTGGAGCTGTACATGTAAACAACAGTGATAGATGGACAAGATGGCAGTGAGCTTGCTCTGGACAGATCAATAAGCTTATAGGTAGAGGATGTGCCACCTGATCGCCATTCACCTCGCATGTTAGCAGAGTCAGCAGTGGCACCAAATGTTTAGGAGCAAGTAGCACCCAGTCACCTTTGCAGGTAATGTATCTTTCACTGGCCAGTCAGTGATCAGTGAAAAACAAATAGCTTCAATTTTGTCTGTCAGCCATATCTCATGAACACTTTAAGTTGCTATTAATACATTTCAATACAATATTGTATAGGTTAAAAACAGGCTTTTGCATCATCAAAATATAGCCACATGCTATACAAAACGTCACTGAAGGTCTCCTGAGGCTAAGAAACAGGTGTCCCAAGTATGAAACTTAATAGAGAAGGTAAGACTGCCACTCAGTGTCCAGTACAGATAATTACACTATGATAAGGCTTCCTGTGTGACAATCCACAGCTCGACTTCACATATGGCTTCCTGCAGCTTGTATTCTACAGTATATTCCTGAGGCAGTTGTTTAGGTGATGGTGCCACCTTGTGGATCTGAGGTAAACACCATTTTAATAAGATAAAATAAACTTTACTGATCCCACACAGGGGAAATTCACTTGCTACAGAGGAAAGAAGTGATTTAGTGATAAATAAAAATACAAATAAGGTCAAATAAAATATCTATATATCTATCACGTATACAGATATGATGTGGGTTAACTGTTTTTTTGTTAAATGTTTTGTTCCACTTGGTGGTCCTTTTTGAGGCCATGTGTAGTTCCCCTCCATTAAAAAACTTTTTTGAACTAAAAAACTATTTGCGGAGTTTGACACCAGAAAGCTGTTTTCACATTCATCTACTGAAGTAAAAACGTTTCTCTGTGCTCATCTTAAATCTGAGTTTAAGGTGCATGATTTTAATATATCACAAGTAGTTTGGACGCCAATCATGGTCTAATATGCAACTTATACAAGTGTGATGTGGTAACTTGACTTATTAACCAGTTTATTTAACTTTTTTGTGTCAAAACCATATCAGACACAAATTCTTATTCAAAACAGAGCAGTGGCGATCACGTACATATTTCAATAACTGTCTTTTAGTGAGTGTAGGTGAAGTTCCCACTGATCTTCTTTGCATTATGTTATTATATTATATTATATTAAAATGTTGCTCTTTTTCTCATTACATATACTGTACGCTACTGCACCTTAAACCATAGACTGTAAAAATAAACTTAAAACCCACTAATAAAATAGGGATTACCAGAATTTCATTTAAACTGCCACATCATACTGGTATTTAGCTCCTAATTACTTTATTGTTTAGCTGTCATTGTAAATTGGACTTAAAGTAGTCATTGTTTGAATTGTTAAACATTCAGAAGCACCGCCAAGTCCAATACATATATTTTGCATACCTCTTGATGCCCATGTCATCCTGACCTGATTTACAAAGTGATAATAGTCAAATGTTTTGATTAGTATAATTGATTCTAATTCAATAACATGTGTATGCATTTCAATTTGTTTAATATAATTTTTCTGTGGTTGTGTGTTCATCAGTGCTGAATACAGTCTAGCAGTCAGTGAACCAGACAGCAGGTAACAACCAAGCAATTACAAAAAATGTGGGATTGATCATCCAAGAAAAAGCAACACAAGGTAAATGCATTCATACACGAGTGATCAATAACAAAAATAAGAAAAGGGAAAAAAAACTGATAGGTGACAACAAAGATTTTAATTTATGCAAACACTAACTGGTCAAAACAACCAACATGACGTAAAACCAGAAAACACACAAATATAGTGATTAAGAAAAAACTCACCTTCAAAAAATTACTAAAAGTCTAATTAAAAACTCATAAAAAAGTAAAACATAAAACAAAAGCACGTGACATGTATTTTGACATGTACTATTTGATATTGAAAAAATGTATTTTGGTCTATTAATAATTACACAAACTTCAATCCATAAAACAATTAAAGTAGCCTTTTTTCACAGCAGACACCCTGGTTTGTTATTAAAGGAAAAGCACAGGTGTTACTAAAAACATTAACAATGGCTCTGCTCTATTCAAATGTCCCAGCCATGACAGTGTGAGAGTGAGCCTTACACCAGCACTTTACTGTGACGTACCAAAATGTGTGCAGTGAAAAGGCCTGTTATCCCAAAACAAACAATAGAATAGAAAACAATTCAACACAACACAACATTAAGATTTTCTACAGACTGAAAAGATGTAGGTTGAAGCTACTTTTTACAATACACAACTGCTGACCTCTGACATCAACATGTAACACTGGACCACATTTTACAATATCCCTGCAACACTAATGACGTTCCATTTTGATCATACACAGTCATGTTTGGGATGCTGCTTGACCTTAGAGGAGAACTTTTTTTTTTATTAAAGATTATGTTTTGGGCTTTTTCCGCCTTTATCTGATAGGACAGCTAGGCGAGAAAGGGGAAAAAGAGAAAGGGGAAGACATCCAGGAAATTGTCACAGGTCAGATTCAAACCCTGGACCTCTGCGTAGATGGATAAACTTCTCAGTATATGTGCACCTGCTCTATTCACTGAGCCAACCCAGCCACAGAGGAGAATTTTTTAAAATCTGAAACATTGTTATGTATGTACATATATATATATATATATATATATATATATATATATATATATATATATATATATATATATATATATATATATATATATATATATATATGCATATATGGTTTTTATTTTATTATTATTATTTTTATTTATATTTATTTATTATTTATTTTTTTGTCTTGTATATTTTCATGCTTGTAACATTTTCAGTGTAATATTGGAGGTGTGCTTTTCGAGTTTATTCTCACTATTTAAATTTTTTATATATTTATTTATTTTGTTTGCACTGGCTGCATGGTGGGGATGGGTGGGGGAAAGAAAATAAGAAAAATGATGTATGTTGAATATCTGTGACAAATACACATTTTCTCAAATAAAAAAAAAAAAAAAAAAAAAAAACCTGAAACATTGCATTAAGTAATCGTGTAATAAGTGTATGTGTTTGTATGTGTGTGTGTGTGTGTGTGTGTGTGTGTGTGTGTGTGTGTGTGTGTGTGTGTGTGTCAAAAATACAACATGCTTCAAAGTTTCAACTTGCAGAGAGCACTGCAGCAAATAGTTCATGTGATTATTTTCACTTTACTTTAACACCCACAGGGTAACTCACAATACTTTGGCCAGCAGATGGCAGGAAAGCCCATGAGTTGAAATATAAAATAGGCCTACTTCAAATTCAGAATAGACAGCACACTGTTTTTGTCAATAAAAACAATTTAGTATCACCTGAGGACATTTTTTGTCATTTAGTTATGTTCATTCTATCCCATGGGTATCTTGATTTTAATCATGTTAATCTTACTATGGTACAATTACAAAAGCTATTTGTAAACAAGATGCAGACAAAAGAAAAGCGTCACTGTCTGCGCTTTCTGAGTCCGTTTAAAAAAGCTAAAAGCATTCAGTGCAGGCAATAATGATACAGTTTCACCTCTTCAGGCTATTGTGATCACATCCCCTAGTGCTCAACTGAAAGCACTACACACAGTCGTCACCTTTCTCCAGGGGGGGGATTGAGAACTGAAAGCTTCTGATTCACAGAAAATGGAAGAAACACAAAAGTGTCAACACAACAAACTAATAATTCATGGTGCTTTTAATGTCTGAGTGGCAGCTCTGTGTCGCCATGGCAACTGCAGGCTCAGCTGCCATACAATGGTGACATACCACATTTGGAGAGCTTACACTTGCAGTGACAGAAGAGGACCACCATGGGGCAGAAAAGTATTTTCTATTGCTGAAGATATGGTGATGCTGCCATATTTGAAAGGAACAATGCATGTGTACACACGTGTGCAAGCACCCATACAATCTGCTGTATCAACCTTACACTGTCACTGTTATGTGTGGATTATTCTGTTTGTCCCGTGGATTCTGTGACAAAAAGAGCATTTCGTAACAGGACACATTTTAGTGTTAACTGGTGTTGATATTCAAAGTTACACCAGGTCTTGATGATTGCTAATATGTTTTATAGACCCAGCAGGATCCACACAGGAGGATTTTCTCTGCAGGCTGTCATTCATATCCTAATTTTCAACCCCACTCTCTCTGTCTGATTCTCTTCCCTTTTCTCATACATACACTCCTCTCTCTCCCCCTTTCTCCATGCACACATCAAAGTGCCGCTCTAAGTAAAGATGGAACAGGCTCCTTTGATCTCTCCCTGCCGGCTCTGATTAATGTGTGGATTTACAGTGCAGACCTACAGGGACCTGGCAGCCATGACACCCTTCTGCTGCGCTGGAATCTAGTTTTCCTCAAAACCAATCACAGCCCTTGGTTTTATTTATTGCTCCGATCATGATGCTTTTCACACAGGCACTCACAAAAGAACGAAACAAACCCAAGCACTCACACTCTTTCGACCTCAAGCGCCCAACCCTAAAGTCTCCAAAATCCCACCGCTGTCACAAATCACAGGACTGCATCCCTGCCCAATCAGAGAGACTTCACAAAGTCTGCTTTGTAAAAGTCTTTTCACTCAATCCAAACCCTTTGCTTTATCTTAGAAGAGAAAGAAAGTTACATGAGATAGATGAGGACTGGTGTGGTAGGCCACATGTTTGATTCAGCCAGTCTTGGCAGTCATTTGCAATGGTGGTTAAAGTGTTGGTGTTTGGTGGAAGGTTTGCTGCCGACGACGGAGCAAATGTAGGAAACATTTAGCATCGAGCATCAAAGGACGTGTTTGCACGGCACACATTGTACTTTGTGCATTGCACATTGCACCCACGCCGAAAAAGTAAACAATGTACCTGCTCTTTACTCTGTCTTTGTTCTTTTTACCCCAAACCTCTCTCTTCCATGTCTATCTTAACTCCTTATTTCTTTTCTCTCCAATTTGTCTCCCCTCACTGCAGTGCAATGCAGATTTTTCACAGGGTGCAGGTATGGTAGAGATAGGCGGGGTACCATGAATAATTGTTGAAGATATTTTTACTCTGACCCACTTTGGAGTCCCTTTCGCACCCCCTTAAAGGTGCCGCAGCCCTACTCTGTCTTAAGTCAACATGTTTAAAGGAGCACCACAAACACATGAACCAATTCACCGGTGAGTATTGTGTTCTCAGCTGCCAAATCAATCACTACAGCTATCCAAGACATGTTTGAGTTGTTTGTAACCAGTATTATGGCTAAGACCACAAAAGCATAGAATCTACTTACCTGTCTTACCACAATGCTCACTTACCAGCTTTATTGAACAATATTTTGGAACATGCGTAATACTAATCATAGCGTTATCCTGGAAATGTACTTCCATTGATCCAGACTATAACTGTGTTGATGCAACATGTGTTTAATTTCTACGTACGTATGTTGTATCATGACAGCAGCAGAAATAATAAATTAATGTAAACCAATACAAATAACAATAATTATAAATAAAAAGCAGTCCGTTTACCAAACTGAGGCAGCAAATTACCCCAAAGTCTACAGGCAGCCAGGATATCTCTGCGGTATTTTTCGGCATTCTGGCTGCAGTTCGGCATGTACTGGAAGTGTTGAGGGCAGTGAGTGTGCATGAGAGCTGATATCAACATCAGCGGAGTCAAATCGTGTATATAGGTTTGTACAAAGATGCTCTATAATAAGGGAGATGACACATTACTGCACCAATGGTATATCATTGTATACACTTCCTGTCTCCAAGTGCAGACACTTTTCTTGCAAACATAACATTTTTACACAGCTATCATCCATATTTAGCATTATGAAAATTTGTTAGCTGGTGCATTTGTGAACGTTAATTGACTAAGTAAAATGTCTCCTGATTTTAACCGTCTAAAAAAAAAAGAGCCATTTAGTGTCAGAATTTTCAGAAGATATGGGGCTTTATTTCATTTTTTTTTTCAGTGACTATGGGACAAAAGAATCAGTCATAATCTGTGCTCTCATTCACTTCTCCCATCGGAGCGAATAGACTCTGGACGTGCGCCAGTCTCCTGAGGGGACGGGGCAGTGGCGAAACCAACAGGACACAGATACAGGAAATGACTCTAAGTGTGCCCACTCCTTTCTGAACCCTCTTTGGTAGCCTATGTAGTACTGAACAGTCTCAGCAGAGAGCTCATATAGCTACAGTAAGCACTGAGAGGAAAAATGTGTCCGTCAGGCACCATCTGCATTGCTTAAAGCAGCCATTATGCCTTTGCTTTTCCTGCATTACGTTACCAACTCGCTAGCTTGATAAATTATTAGTCTCAGTGGCTTCTAGACGCAGACAGTAATGTTAAGGAAGAGTCTTTTGGCGTCTATGTTGCCAATGCCAAGCAGTGATGTTCTCAATGTAACCACTTGAATGCCAAGCATATCGTGGACACAACTTCCCATGTCGTGACCACAAGCTCAAGAGTTCAATTTGAAAACATTTTTAAAAAAGCCTTTAGGAAGAATATCAAGGCAGCAGGAGGATAAAAGATGTTGCACAATTTGTTCCAAGGTTTCATAGTTGATATAATCCAAATGTGCGATGCAACTTAAATTGGTTTTAAGTGGATGCATTATTTTAGTTTTTGGCAATGATGTCAAAGAAGGACTGCCACACATTCCTCAGTTCTTTTTATAAATATAGTCATAACGAACCTGGAGATTTGTTTTTTGCCACCTGCGTTCAGCTTTTCAACACGCTTTTCTCAATTTTTAACAACATAGGTTTTCTCCATGGGGCTCTTTTCTTACCATAGACTACCTTTACCTCAGTGGGGCCAATGGCATAAATATAATATAATACATTTGTAATTTCAGAACTGAAATTATCTACAAGATCATTGACTGAAACCCAAGAGAGGGAAGGTGTAAAAGAGCCTGTATGAATAATTCACAGGTGTTTTTAGCGAGATACCGTTCTGTGATTACCTCTGATTGATCATTTGTGTGCACAGAGTCATCTTAAAGGTCCCATGGCATGAAAATTTCACTTCATGAGGTATCTTGCTCTGCCTTTGAGAAAATGAAAGCTCAGATGGGCCAATCTGGAATCTTGCGACTTATGACCTCATAAAGAGCAAGGTTACCTCCTCTTTCTCTGCTTTGCCTGCCCAGAGAATTTGGCCCATCCATGAGAGAGAGACATCATGGCTTTCAAACGAGCAAAGTGGCAATTGGTCAAGGCCACACCCCTACCCTCCACCTTGCCCCCCTCCCTCTCTCCTCCTCAATAGCTACAGACACAGAAATGGCACATACTAAGGAAAGCTCATTCTGGGACTGGCTCTAGTGGCTGTAATTCGGCACCAAGGCTGAATTTTGGGAAAGAGACTTCAGATACAGTATTAGGGGACCACTAAGGTCTATATAAAAGCATCCAAAGAGCACCATGTCATGGGACCTTTAAAGAAAACACAGGAAAGGTCAGAAAAAGCAACATCAGCCACTACAACCATAGACATATTAAGACCCTTGAACATGGATAAGTCCAGAATGTGTCCCTTATTGTGTGTGGGCCGGGAATGATGTTTTTACAGCTGGGTGTGCAGCCAGAATAATTGGGATTCAAGTTGATGACTTGTACTCAACGAGCAAATCAAGACTTGCAACCTGTTTTATTGATAAATGTTGAATCACACTCAATGATTATTGATGATTATGATCATTATAATGATGTTGGAGCAATACATCTTTCAAAGATTGAGAACTAGTATTTTTACAGCCTGTGACAGTGAACCAACACATTGGAAAACAACACAGAAAGCTGTTCTGGTTGCAGCATGCACTACCACTCGCAAGCTAATGTGCTAACGTGTTTTTGCTGCCGGCTGACAACTGCTGGCTGTGAGCTACTACAATGTTATCTAATAGGCCGCACAGACTGTCTTTAGAATATCTTTTTATGTGAAGCAGGTTGTAGCTGCCCATTGAGAGTCTCCCTTTAAAACATCTTTGTCGTAATGCTAAACTAAGATAATAAACTATCTCATAAATAATGATTAATCCATAGTTAATACACAGACATGTGAGTATAAATCTTCTCATCTAACTCTAGGCAAAAAAATATCTGTGAACATTTTATAAATATTTAATTTTCCTATCAAACGTAGAAATACAAAACAGTTTACTTTTCTGAGTTAAGAGCTACTCCTAAGAGCTTGCTTCTTCTACTCATTATTGCACATACCAGGTCTTCACTTCTCTCTAAATGTGTTTACTCACTCCATCCTCATGAAACTTCCACAATTATCTCCAGGTCCAAAAAGAAGAATAAATGAAAAACAGTTTTAAATTAACATTGAGGTTATCTTTTTTGTCCCTATTATTATTAAAACTATAGTGCAAATCTATTTTATAGAAATGAACGTCCGTTACATTCAAGCCATTGCCTAGACTGGGTAAACCCAGCCCGAGGGTGGGGGTGTGGCATTGACCAACTGACACTTTGCTCGTTTGAAAGCCATGATGTCTCTCTCTCATGGGTGGGCCAAATTCTCTGGGCGGGCAAAGCAGAAAAGGGGAGGTAACCTTGCTCTTTATGAGGTCATAAGGAGCAAGATTCCAGATTGGCCCATCTGAGCCTTCATTTTCTCAAAGGCAGAGCAGGATACCCAGGGCTCAGTTTACACCTATCGCCATTTCTAGCCACTGGGGGACCATAGGCAGGCTTGGGGGAACTCATATTAATGTTAAAAAACCTCATAAAATGAAATTTTCATGCCATGGAATCTTAAAAAGATTTCAAAGGCAAGTTTTCTCTGAAAACGGAACAGAAACTTGCCCTGGATCAATTGCTACAAAAGAAAGATGTGTTTGCCTTACTACGGACCGGCCTTTGCTCTGACTCACTCTGAAAAGTAAGTCACCCGGATCGTTGGTCTGATTGGTTGAAGGACTATCCAATTGCGTACAGTCATTTGAACTATGCCCGTTGATCATGCCTTTTGTGCAGTAGAAAATACAGAGCATACTCCCCAGACTAATGTTCAATCTTAAAAGACTGAGCTTGGTCTGGTGATAGCCAGACTAGCCATTGCCAAAACAGTTGATACAAAGCTAATTAAGCCCATCAGCTGCACAACACTCTATCTGTATTTCAATCAGGAGAGACTTGTTTGCAGATATGCAAAAGGTTTTAATATACCACAGCATGTAGTGTACAATGTATTGGAGATTGGACTCCATCGTTATTAATACATTTAATATATTAATAAATTAATGTAGGGGTAGTGAACCAAGATGTAATCCCCCGATGGAATCCAGACACTGGTGGTGGCGGAGAAGCTGGAAAACCACCAGGATGGGAGGTGGAAGGGGAGGAGGAGGGACAACGTCTTCCTAAAATGACAGCTGATAGCACAGGGAGAGAAGCAGCTTTTTAAACCAGTGATGAGACGCTGTGATTGGCCTATGGGATCTTTAGCCGTTCCTGATTGGTTTATCAGAAGGTGAACGCCTCCAGCGCTGATTCGCCTTAGGAGGGACTGATTACTTGTCAGGTCTTCCTGAAAGAATTTTCGCTGAGCTACATTTCTATGTTTACAAAATGGTTTCATCCGGTGACTTTCACATGCAGAAGTTTGAGTGATGCGTTTTACATCACCGCTGAGAAAGGACAACAGCAGCGTTCAGCTTTGGAGACGAAGAGCAACTGCGTGGAGAAGGGGTGGGGGTGGTGTCCGTCCACTGAAGGCTTGCGTCATGTGAATGCTCCGACAATGTTGTTGTTATTACTTCCTCATGGGGTCGACAGAAACTACGCACTATAGCTTTAAGGCCATAACGTGTGGTTCCTATATACTTTCATTCATTTCTAAACAGTATATAATTTACAGGTAGTATCTAGAAATAACCACAGTGTTATGTGTCGAAGATGGACTCTAAGATGTGACACTTGAACTTGTATTTTGTGACTTATGAATCATCTTTGGGTAACACAAGCTCAGAGGTAATATATTCTCTTTTAACGCTGCTCTGTTTGAACATAAACACAACTGTTCATAACAAATGGTTTATTTATAATGCAACAGTGAGCTGAACTTAGGTAGTCAACGCCATTCTTGCAAAGGCTTCAGAAAAATTTTAACATTTAACATAACTTCAAATTTCTGAAAAACAGTTTGGTGCTAGTCAGATCCCAAGCCTTTAAATTCTGAATGTTATTGAGCTGATCTCAGATCAGAAGTCGTTTTCTTCCCATAGCTGCTTCCCACAGCGTCTTAATCTTCTATTTCTTCTTCTTCTTCTCAAATATTATTCTTTGTAATGATTTTATGACATTTGTTTCTGTCAGGGTTTGGAACATAGATAACAATGCGCAAAAACACAAAAGGGACACGCTATGAATGCAAAACTGACCTGATGTGTGCTCTGTGCTAATTTAGAGAGATCTGAAAGGTCCGCGCCAATTTCCAGCTCAGTGCTTCTATTATCTCGCCTTGCTTATCCTTTTTCCCCCAGCTCTGCTATATTTCTCTCCCTTTGTCTATCTGCGCAATAGTTTCCCTTTCCGCCTCCATGTCCCATGCATGCCCCCCTCCACCCCCACACTCTTCCCCATATTTCACAATGGTAAAAGTCACCCAGAGTTTTCCTTCTAGGGTTTTTGCGGACAGGAAGTCCATATTTAATGAAGTGACTCTCTTGTTAAAATGCTTTTAAGTGCTCCTGTGCAGGGCTTCAGGCTGGAGCGGTGGTGAGGTGGGGGCTGAGGCTTTTATTTATTCATTGGGCGGTTCAGTGCCTCTTCCCTGCTCCAGCTCTGTGAAGAAGGGAGAGGATTAGAGGAATGAATCCCCCTTCCCTCCCTAACACACACACACACACACACACACACACACACACACACACACACACACACACACACACACGCACACACACACACACACACACACGCACACACACACACACACACACACACCCTTCCTCCTTCTCCCTCGCTGGCTGTGTTCCCTCCCTCAGGGGACACCCCTGCGTCAGTCCACATTAACATCCATCAGAGCATGGTGAGAGAGCTCTACTGAGAGACGAACCTGGGTCCAATTGAGTCACACATCAATGCATGAGTACACGTAAGAACACGCAAACTCACACACACCCATATACACTAAGATGCAAGGCAAGTACACGCACAGGAGCATGCACAGAGTAACAGGAGGCACATTCTCAAACCAACATTCTACTAACTATTAGTTATGAGTCACGCACTCATAGCATCTCTGTCACCCTACTGCTGTTCACGCCTTAAGCTACACTCAAATTCAGTTTTGTTCATCTAGCCTACTACATTCAATTGGACTTCAATCCAGAGAGCCCTCCAACATCTGAGTTACACAAGTGCATCTGTCCCCTACTTGATCAGTAGGCGTATTTGGACAAGTTTGAATAAGCATCTGAAGACTATCGGGAAAACAGACGGAGGAGAAAGGAGACGGAGAAGAAGAGAAAGTTTCTCAGAGTGAAGGCAGAGATTGTGCGTTGTGCTGATTCTTCTCCTCTTTGTGTGAACTTTGGGGCTGTCTGCTCCCTCGTTATCTCTCCTCGCTCGCAGAATGGGAGGGGAGCCGGGAGTCTGGATGAAAGAGGCATATCATTAACCAAGAGTGTTTCTACAACAAAGCGCAGACTCCATCAAATCCCACTCATTCCCACACACTGGTGTCACACTCATCATTCCTGCACTGAACTGCTGTGTGAAAAAAATGCCCTCATTTGTCGAAGGAACACACCATTTTTATTGTCAGCGGGCCTAATATGAATTCCTTTAATATTTCCCTCTCTCAAATCTTTGAGAATTTTGAGATACTAATGCTCATATCTAAAATTGGATTACGTTTGTTAGGGCTTGACTGTGTGTGTGTGTGTGTGTGTGTGTGTGTGTGTGTGTGTGTGTGTGTGTGTGTGTGTGTGTGTGTGTGTGTGTGTGTGTGTGCATGTACATGGATCCTCATTGGAGGGCTTGACTGTAGCCATGCAGAGGGATGTTGTTAGGGATGTGGTGTTTTTAATTCACCACGCTGACCTAGATTCCAAAATCAGGCACATTAAATGGGAGATGTTGCCCCCTGTCAGCACACACACTCAAACATGACAGACAAAAAAACAACAGAAACCAATGTCTCACCCTAATTTGTTACAAGATCTCTTCTTTCCTATCGTCACTTCGTACCTTGAAAGATCCAACTACTGATTTGATCCATTCACACCAATAATTCCCCCCTTGTTTTCTCATTTCAGAGCTTCAACTCCTTTTCTCTCATCTTGGAACATAACATCAAACTGAAATGTTGAAATGCAAATTCATTTTCCCAGCTAGCTCAGTTCGCGTGAACGTAATAATTGCATTCTGCCTATTAATATAAAAGCTTTCGTGATCCTCATCCTTCAATCTAGTATTAGTCTTTCCACGATACACACTGACTGACCTGATTTCACAACAACAGGCAAAAGGAGAAAGATGGATGGACAGAAAAGGACAGTTGTCTAATTAGCATGGAAAAATGTCTCATTGAATCATGGAGTAAGGTAGCCCAGTTAGCACAAGTTAGGAATTAATTAGCAACATAATGAAAGTGTGCACATCTGCTTGGTGTGCGGTCAGCGGGTTTTCCTCTTAACACTCTTTCATTTAGTTACATTAACTCTCCTCTGTTTCACCCTCCTCCCATCAGCTGCTGCATTCAAGCTAACCTGTGTATATTATTGAGGTGGATGGAAGATGTAATGCTCAGAGAGGCAGAGTGGATGAGGCTGCACTCTGTGACCCGAGTTAACTAGCATGTCTAGGCTGAAAAACAAAGGGATTGATACTACCAAACAACAGAAAGAGGGGAAAAAAAACAGAGAAGCAGAAAATCGGCGTGCAACGTTCGGGAAAGAGACAGACGGTCTGAGAGAGCACCAGATGCTGTGTGGGAGGGTTATTTAATTGATGCTGTTTTCCTTTTTCTCTCCTTCTTGTTCTCCCTCTTTTCTTTCTCTAACACACACTTGCACATTCACAAACACACACATCATAACCCCCATGCACACACCGTATTTGCCCTGTCATCTTCTTATTCTTGCATGACACACAGCCTGCGCTTCCCCTGGCTCTGTCCTGAACACCTTTGGCTCCCCGGAGATTTGTGATGGTGTGTAGCTTGTGTTAACCCACAAAAAAAAACTTGAATCAATTGCTCCCATCAGAGAAACCAAATAATATTGTGCACATCTTATCTAAGATTATGATTGAGAAGGGAGTGAGGCTTCTTGTAAATTCATGTAGCAGAAAACATACAAAGGATGAAAAACATCTCAATTATAATGTTTTCTCTGCTCTGTGCATTAGGAAATTATTTAACAACATAAATTAGTTTAGGTCGTTTAAAGAGTGCAGACAACATCACCACAGCTCTCTGTTAGTCTAAGCCACAGTTTGTAGTTTCCTGGCATCTTTTTTACTTCTTGCTTCTCTGCAACAAAGTAGAAACTGTTCCACGTGCTTCCTGCCAAACTAGAAAAGCCCCAGAAAACGAGTCTCATTAATTAGCTTCTCATTTGTAAATGCAAATGAGCTTAATTAAAAAATAGACTCTCCTTTTGCAGGCTTCAGAGGGAGACAGTGAGGCCTAATCAGGAGGTTTGTTCAGCTGTGGCACTAATGAGACATATTTGGCCTAACGAGGGAGCGGTGCCCTAATTTGTTTATGGTAATGATATGAAACAGTGCTTGTCCTTTTGGTGTATCTGGGAAGGGATCAGTCACACACATGCCTCTGTGCGATGTACCTTCAGGGTTTCGTTCAGCATTGGCGAGGTGTTGCAGCGATCTCGCTGAATTGTTTCAGTAGGTTAATTGGCTTAATTAGCCTAATAAAGATCATTGGGGCGACAACTCAATGTCAAGGCACATGTGGGTTTCTGAGGCATTTCCATGCAACTATTAAATATTTAAAAATTCCTTTGGCTGTGGCCAAGGTATAAGATCTCTCAAGATAACTCACTCTTTCTGGAGAAGTAAACAAAGCAAGTCCAGGTCAAGTCTCAGGTCCCACAGCTCAAAGGATAACTGTGGTTTATTACAACCTTGTTCTTACTTTCAATGTTTTAACCATCACTTCTATAAATAATAATGACTTTGTACTTACCACATGGTTTGTTAAGATCTGGAGATGCAGCAACATCACTAAAAAGAAGTCCAGCTGGGACAATTAGACAATCATACAGGGTTAATTGCTGCACTTATCAATAATTTTACCTAGGGATGGCAGTGTCAGTCACTCATTCGGTCCACTTTGATCTATTCATCACTTTAGTCCAGACTGAAATATCCCAACAACTGATGGCTTGCCATTAAATTAGGTATACACATTTAAGTACCCCACAGCATACATTTTAACTACTTTGGTGAGCAGTTAACTTCTCATTTAACGCCATCATCAGGTCAAAAATTGAATTTCTCTGATACTTTGGTTATGACTTTCCCAAAAGCCTCAGCTATACCTGGGGTTTACTGCTGGTTTGCGAATGTTAGCAAACTAACTTGCTCAACTACTGAAAATGCTAAACACTATAGGCTACCTGCCAGAGGTGGAAAAAATACTAAAATCGTGTACTCAAGTAAAAGTACCAATACTTTGATTAAATATAACTCAAGTAAAAGTAATAAGTAGTTCATTTAAAATGTACTTTAAGTAAAAGTTACTTAATTACATAAAAAAACAACTGTAAAACGGGACGGGGATATTTAGCCAGTGTCCTACATACGTTGTCCTACGGGTTGCTAGTGCTAGACAAAAATTAGCAATGCCATGAAACATTTTGTTTTGCTAATTGGCAATGTGCCTTTTGTCATGAAAACTTTGTTTGAAGTACCAATGCACAAATACTTACCAAAACATGCTAGATCAGATGTGGAGTTATTGAATGCTGCCAGTTCAGTCACCTTTGGCAGGCACATCTGGCATTGCATGATGATAGTATTGGCCCTCTTGAATTTAAATGAAAAATGTGGCCGTCGTTTTGGACAGCAGAATTCAATGTTTCAGCTAGCATTTCTACTGAAACTGTCTCTGAACCGTTGTCGCTCGCCTGATCCACCTCCATCTCGTTCTCAATCTGCTACAGAAAGACTTGGCGCCTGGTAGGCAGCCTAGATGCTGATCATTCGTCACTGTAGTGGTACCGGGCAAAATTTCTTTTCTTCCTTTTCAGTTTTTTTTTATTCAGTATTGGATGGGATTTGTAATGTAGCGAAATACAATACTTCACTCAAAACGTAATCAAGTACATTTTAAATTACCAATTTTAAAAACAAAATACACAAACATGTACAAAATACACAACAAAACTACTCAGTACAGTAACGTGAGTAACTGGATTTCGTTACTTTCCACCTCTGCTACCTGCTAAAGTTCAGCATGTTAACGTTGTCATTGTAAGCATGTTAGCATGCTAATGTTAGCTTTTATGACAATGTGAAAGTCTTCACTTGTAGTGACATCCACAGATACACCCAACTGCTCATAGCTTTGTTTTTACAGCCCACAAGTTTGCTCTCATCAATTTTGATTCAGCAGTGGCAGGCAGCTGTTTTCAACAAAAAAAGCTCTACCAAACCGATTGTATGCTACTGTACCTGCTTAGCACCAAACAGCTGACAGACAACGTTTGCAGCTAGCTGGTGAACATATTGAAACATTTAGCAGCTACAGAGACAAATTATTTCTCTTAGGAGTTGATGGATATATATGTATCTATTTATAAATATGTATATTGTAAACAGGTGTAAAACCACAAGTAAACGTACATAAAGATAAAGTTTCAATATACTGATATAAAGTGACACACGTTCTTGCTTGCCAGTGGGATGAAGCTGAGTGTGAGCCTGGTGGTGCAGGACCGAATGCTACGGTACCATCTGTTGGACGGCAGCCGGCAAATTAGTTTTTAGCTGGGGTGGTTGGGGTCCCTAAAAATCCAGTTGGCCTTCATCCTGCACTGCTAGGTGTAGATGTCCTCCAAGGATGGCACCTCTTTCCTGGTGATGTGCTGAGCAGTTTTAGCCCCCTCTGTAGAGCCTTATGGTTAAGGGCTCAACTGCCCTACTAGGCGGTGATGCAGCTGGTCAGGATACTCTCGATGGTGCACTTGAAGAAGTTGCAGAGTATCCTGGATTCAGGATCCATATCACAGAGGGCGGTGTTGAGTCACAGGTCTTTGAGCTTGATGATGAGGTCACAATGTTATTGAATGCTGAACTATAGTCAATGAACAGCATTCTCACATACAGTATGTGTTCCTCTGGTCCAGGTGGGAGAGAGTAGTGTGGAGGGCTTGGTGATGGCGTTGCCTGTTGTTCTGTTTGGCCTGTATAAATTGCAGTGGGTTCAGAGAGTCAGGGAGGGAGGAAGTAATAAAGATTTTGACTTAAAAAGCACTTGATGATGGTGGAGGTGAGTGCTATTGGGCTATTCAGGCAGTGGGATTTGGTCTTTTTAGGGACATGGACATTGGCAGTATTTTTGAGACATGTTGGGACTACAGACTGGAGCAGTTGAAAATGTATGTGAAGACATATGCCAGTTGGTATGCACACACCTTGAGAGCTCGGCCAGGGATGCCATCAGGTCCAGAGGAGGCTGGTTATGACGTTTCATCGGTCTGCAAAACCCCGGCCCACAACCTTGGTTTCTTTTTTCTCTTTGTCCGTTTTCAAGGTACGGCAACAGGGAATATTATTCAGGGGATATTGTTCATTGATCGTGCCGGAAAAGTATTGTCAACCAACAATCTGATGTGCAGAAGTGGTTCTCAAGCATGTGAAATACTGTAAGTATCATATGAAACAAAATAAACGCCCCAGCGCCATCTTTTCAGCAGTCAATGTTGTGTTCAAAGCTTAGTTTGCTGCCCCTGACGGGAAGAAAATCCATTAATGCATCTTTAAATAAACCCACAGGTTTGAAGACAAAGTTAGATGGTTAAATTATTACCCAAACTATACGTTGTAAACATTCATAACAATTTACAGACAATTTTGACCTACTGCACTTTCCGTAGAGGTGCGCAAACAGTTTTCCTGTGGCCTACAATGAGGTGTTATTATTGGAATTTCCGGTGTGCTCACTTTCAGTTTTGGATAATATAGCTAAACTAAACAGGTTGTTTGACTGCTTGTGTTTCCTGCTCCGTCTGACCTTGTTGCACAATGCTGTTGGTTGCCAGAGCTCAACAATTACAGTAAGACCCAAGTAGTAGCAAACAGGAATTATCCTTTAAGGCTTTGTGTAAATGAGTTTTGAAATTGTAAATGTGTTATGCTTGATTTTTACTGAAGTCACATGCATCTTACGTGTTTTCCTATTTACGATTATGTTGTGCTTTTGTGCATACTGTACAGGCATACATGTGCACATGTGAGTGGATGACAAGGTTCTCTTCGCTATTTTGTTCACCCATGACTGTGTGCGAGGTCGAGTGAGACGACAGCATGGCTGGTCCTCACTGATAACTAGGCACAGGCCGAACCCTGTGCTCTTTGCTTCTATTCAAAACACAAGCACACACATGAACATGCGCACACACACACACACACACACACGTTAATTAATCCCAAAACGAAAGGGAAATTGAAAAAACACTGTCTCCACTTTTAATTGGACTTACTGTCGTCCAACCATAAAGACAAAAAACAAGCTCAATCATTCTCCTCCATCTTGTCACTTGTTGAATTATTGATAGACGGAGCAAACTGCACTAGAAAATGAAATGGGGAAGAAAAGCACTCGGCTCAAGTGTGTTTGAATGTAGTGATAAAATGTGATTATTCATGTGTGATGCATGCTTGGTGGATTCTTGTAACAGAGTGAGGAGGAGTACTGAGTTTCTCCATGGTGACTGTAGAGAACCTGTATGTGCCAGACAAGCCAGCTGGTATCTTGTTGTCTCAGTACACAATGCTCCAGCAAAAAAATAAAAAATAAATAAAGGAGATGAGTTCGTTAGTCAAAGGCATTATTCAGTCATATTTGATCCACTGTGTAAATGCTTATCTTCCATCTCTATCTGAACCAGTTACACGTTGCTTTCCTGACCCTCTCCCTTTTTGCTCGACCAGTTCCACTCAGAGTATTTGCCCTTGTGTAAACTATCTCTATACTGTAATCATCATTTCATTTTTTTGCCCTGCATCCTGAATTAGCTGGTCCTGATGAAAAGCTTGGGAAGTTATATTAGATTGGCTTTCACACAACAGACGCTGGGATTTTTTCAGAGAAGATTTTGGTATCTGAGCTTTTAATTTGTCAAGGTATTTGCCCTCTCATAGTTCAGAGTGACATGAACCAATGTGGTCATCCTTCTATTTAACTCAACTGGAACACAATTTCAAAATCAAAATGTAGCTAAAGCCCCATTAGCAACAGATTATATTATGCAGGTGATCTTTAATGTGACATATTAGACATGCCTTGAAGTCCCCATTATTAATAACAATAGCCATGTAAAATGAAAAACTTAATACTATTTCATGGACGTTCTACTGTATAGTACCTTATAATAGAAAGATTATTCCATTTTTTGACCTCTAATGTTTTGATAGCTCAACCAGATAATGAGAATGGATAAAACTCTGAATATGCTTCTATGCTTTGACAGTGACAAAACATGTTTGACTTAAACTTCTAGAGACCAAATAGAGATGTTGAAATATTCCCCTCAACAATTAATCTCCATTCAATGACACACTACTTTACTCAGCCAACCATTCAGCCTCCTCTGGCTGCTATAATTGTCCCAGTTAATTGCTTTTCAACTCTCTTTGATTACAAGGTCGGCTCTGAATGGCTGGTGTACATGGCTCAAAGTTCCCTCTTCCCTCAGCCCTCCTCCATCCACCTCCTTATGCCCCCCCACCCCCTCCCTTTGATCACAACAGGTCGTACCATTCCTCCTCTCCTCTCTCCTCTCCTCTCCTCTCCTCTCCTCTCCTCTCCTCTCCTCTCCTCTCCTCTCCTCTCCTCTCCTCTCCTTGACCCTACAATCAAAGCTATTAGTAAGATATGATTTTCATTTACCTATTCATCACGGCGACGTGTGTCTATAATGGTGTCTGTTAACTCTGATATACTGATACATAATAAATCTGCCCACTGCGAGGATGCTTAAGGTAGATAATAAATAAACAAACCCTGGGTTACAGTTTTACATAATCTGTAGTACAAGACAATTTAAAGACATGCATAATCCGTAAACAGAGTTCTAATGGCTTTGTCCATATACAGTATAAAAACATTATGGTTTGTTATACGCACTTACAAATAAGATATCATTATTTCACCTTACTTTAAGTGGCAGGATCTCTCAAAAGGGAGAGGTTTTGAGGTTGGTTAAAGAAGCAGAGTCCATGATTGGAAAGAGACAGGGGTGTGTGTGTGTGTGTGTGTGTCTGTTAATCCTGCTTCTTTCTCCTCTTCCTCCACAGCTCACACGGAGGCGACAGAGTCCCTCTCATTACTAAACAGCACAGTCCCCAAACAAAGGCTCATGCACCAACAGTGGCGCGTGTTCAATACCTAGTGTGGCCACTCATCTGAATTAGCATGCCGTTTAGGCCTTGACACATATTCACACCAACACACACACGCACAGACACACACACGCACACACACAAAAGACCACATACATGCACGCACGTTCAAAGGCACACCCTTATGTGCAATCATTCACACACACTCATCCTGCAAACTCTTGTGTCGAACAGATAGCGATTACTGGATTACTCTACAGCGGCAACTTGTGCATTCAAGCTTTGCGTCGTCAGCAATTGGCTTTTGTTCTCCATGTGAAGAAGAGCCACACAAAGTCTTTTGACATCAAAGTCACACAAGAACAGAAAATAGCTTATTGCAAAATACTATCTGTGTTTTTGAGGGATGTCACTGGGTTTCTGCACAGAAGAGCCATGCTAATAAGCAACACAGGGTTATTTCTGCTCCACTTGAATGTAGCTTTTTCCTCATCTGGCCCTCTGCATCTTTCACACCTGGCTGGTTAAATGTGCCACTGGGCCTGCAAATGTCTGCAGAGAGGTAAACAGCACTGACACACACACACACACACACGCTCTTACTGGCTGACCTTTGTTCTTTCATGTTCATTTTAGACTAGGTCCACATATTGCAAACCATAGTGAAATGCAGTGTAAGATCTTCAGAAAACAGTATACCTTTAAAATAAGTAGCCAATAGACACACTCATTGCTAATAAATACCTTTCTCCTTTTGTGGAAACCATGTTTTAAAAGCAGGCTACAGAAACATCGCCTCCTGTTGTGACTAATATCTGCAATTTTCCTGTTGCTCTGTCACATACAATCACAGTAGCTTGTTTATCCTGCTGTCATATTTCTTTGATGCTATGTCGCTTTCTGTACTTGGGCCCATAGTCCCTACATATTTCTAGATGCAATGACAGTAGGGAGCAAAATAGTTTTTTTTTAAACGTTTACATGCCTGCGCTTACGACAATCAGTTACGTACAAATCAGTAAGTGCATATTTTTGGCGAGCATGGTTTTGACCCAGTATGTTGTACCAGTTATATTTCAAAGTACACCTCAACACAGGTGGCAATGACTTGTTTTGCAATGAGATCAGCGTTGAGGAATAGTTACTGAACAGGGAGAGAGCGTGTCATATCTCTAATGAGGGGGAAATGTGAGGGAAGAAAACATGGAAGAGGAGTGAAGGAATAAATGTGAGGAGAGGTAGAGCGCAGGGAGGGAAGCCTAAAATATGCATGTCATCATGTGGATGACTGATAGCTTTCTGTGAAAGATTCTCTTGATGTGTGCATGCATAGGAATGTGTCACACTGTGTGTTCATGTTTACTTGCAGTGTTACATCCCCTTATTGAAGCATTTCAGCACGCGCACACACACACACACACACACACACACACACACACACACACACTATGTCTTTGATCATAGAGTGGGACTGTTCTCTCCATGTTCTAATTAGCTTGGTGTTAAACACGAGAGACAAGAGAGATCAAGCAGCTAACCCAACAGATGATCAGTGCATAGTGGGAATGTAACTATCACCCTAAACTATCAATGTAGGATCGACCATCTATCAGCGCTTACACTATTACTACAAAGAGACTCAGTGATGCTTTCTGTATTCTTAGACTTTTGTTGCATATTCTTATAACCTTCTGCAAAGATTCTAAATCTTACTTAAAAGATAAATTGGCAACTCCACTTCGTAAGATATATCTAGAATCCTAAAACAATGGCTACCTCTCGACCTCAATGAGAGAGGCCTTAATCATCCTACTAGAAGAAGTCTTTGGTAGGGTTGAGTGGACTTATATCTTTGACTTTATAGCTTGATTTGGTTTTGGAAATACTTTTTGTAACTAGATCAAACTATTTCATCTCAACCCTATAGCTATGGTACTGACAAATGAAGTGGTGTCTGATGAACATATTGCCTAAATTCATGTATTTATTTCTAAATATCCCTCTTTCGCCACCTGCGGGAATGTTGAAGAAACTCCCAGTACTCTTCAGGAAATTTATATGAAATAAGAAATGTGCTTGAATCCGCTAATCTATGCTGTGTCTTCCATTTGATACTGGGGGGATGAAATGTCCAAATCTTTTTTGATACTATTTAGCAACACAATTGAGAACTATAATGTTCCATTTTTCTTCTGGAGATGCATGTCTTGGATGGACATAGAGTCAGGCTCCTTTAAGGTACCATTGCATTTTCAATTGTATTCAGCCAAGCTAAAGCACTTAAGAACACATACTGCTCATCCTATAGATATTAATATGGTTAATGTATGGTAAGATATGAGGTAAAATAATGTATGAACATATTGGAGTCTCTGTCACAATTCAGCCCAGTGTGGGGCAATGTTTCATTTAAACCAGGCAAGCTGGATGCAGAATACCAGATATGGGCAAAGAAAGGATAGTATACCTCTTTAAAGAAGGGATTCTAATTACCTTTGAAGAAATCTGTCTAATGTATGACATTCCAAGAGTCTCCAAGTGAGGAACTTTATTTCTTCTATACACAACCGATCAGTCGGGATTTATGCACTCTCAGCCTTAGAAGAAATTATAACAAAAAATTGCAATGAGAGGGGTTTGATCTCATCAATACATACGTGGCTTGCATCTATCTCTATAGAAACATCAACAGTTAGACTTGAGACATGGAGGGCGGACTTAAAAGAAAACGATTGGAAAAAAACGTGTGACGCATCTCAGAAAAAAACAGCAAACTCTAATTTAAAGCTAGTCCAATATAATTGGCTAATGCAGACATACACAGGTCCTTAAATTGAATAAATATAACAGTGATATACCTGACCTTTGTAAAAGCAATGAGGCTAAAAGAAACATTTATGCAGTGTCTGGAATTGTGACAAAATTAAAACATTCTGAAGGGAGGTGATCAATAAAACTCTGTTCATCTTGTCTGTGAACATTTTACTTGACCAAGATGATTTTGCTGCAACTGTATCCAACAAATCTAAATCAGATTTTGCTATACTACAGGCAAAAAGGACTATAGCTCTCATCTGGAAGAAAATGGAGGCACCTACAATTGGTGCTTGGATCAAGAATATGGCGCAATGTATGTCCATGGAGGGAAGGACATATTGAGAGGCAAATTGGGGGTGTATCAGGAAATCTGGAGGCCATTTGACTGGTTTGTTTAAGAAGAAGACATAAGGGAGCTGCATCTGTGATACTGTCATATAATTTGCTTTTTGTTTTTTTGATTGTTATAGTACGGCAGACGTAGAGAGAGAAATTTTGTTGTGGGTTGGGATGGAAACATGAATAATCAGACCAGCCAGAGGACACCCATTGATTATGAAAAACAAAAGAAGAAACTGACTGTAAAACAGAATTTAAGTAACTACAGAAACCATTTGTATGTGGATTTCTGTCTTTCAGTTCGTAAATCACCTCCGAAACAAAAAAGCAAGTGAAGCACATCGCAGCATCATCACATAACGGCAAGTGTATTAAAATTAAAAAACATTTAAAATAGGTTTTGTTTACCTATATCTAAATATAGGTCACAGATTTTAAAAGAAATTAAGTTCAGTGCCTACATTTAGGTCTCAAGGCCTTACATCAAGACCACACTGCAGACATTTTATGTTTTCCCTAACCTATAATTCTCTTGACCTCCATTTGAAAAAATGATTTTCCATTTTAATGACATACAGAAAAAAAATCACCTTTTCTGTTTTTCATCCTGCACTTCCTCCCTCTGCTGGGCCACGGTCTCAGCACATTCAGACACAGGCAGCTTATATCAGTGTCCCCCACCTCGCCGCCATCCTTTATTACCCCTCTATTTCTGACTCTCTCTTTCTCTCTCTCTGTCTCTCCCTCATGAATAAACATCCCTTACATTCACTCAGTGCTGGCATGAAATGGCCACACAGCCCCTGGCACACGCAGGAGTAATGCCGCAATCATTATTCCATTGCAGTGGTCCCACACAAGCATATTTCACCAATCATGTGGCTCTCTCCCCTGGCTTTTGTTTGGATGACTTAAACAAATGATGTGGCAGTGAGGAGGGCCTGCGTACCACAGCTCCCCCTGTTAACACGGCAACCGTTGACACAGACACAGCAACATTTGCATAAGAGTACGCTTGAGTGGTACTGGCAATTCCAACGGGGGTCCACATATTTTTCCCTCTCTTTCTGTAAGAGGGTGGGGTTGGGGGGGGTGGGAGGGGTGGGGGATGTGTGTTATTTTTGGTTCTCCCGCTTTTCTCCTTCCTTTCATGCTTTTCTCCCCCTCTCTTGTTCTGCTCTCTGACTGCCAACTCCTCTTTTCTCTGGGGTTTAGTGTTAAATTGGTAGTAATGAGAGATTCTCACATGCCATGAGACTGACTGGGCATTAAGCAATAGAGATGGAGGAAGTCTTTTTGGGAGAGCTGTTAAACACATACAGTACAAGACAATGGTGGCATCTACGAATCAGTCCAGTTACAAATGATATCCTATACCTGGTGGTGCAGTAGACCTCTTACTGAATGGTCAGTCAGAGAAGTTCTATTTCACATAGGCTTCGCCCTCTAAGAGCTGTCGCTATTGGGTTAATCCCTTTGCGCATGCGCAGTCATGAACATTTCTTGTGCCCTCTATTACGTCCATTGTTACTGTAGATCACAGTTGGGTGACCATAGAACTGCTCCCTATTTTTCAGCTTCAGCGACAAGCAGTTTGAAGACTTCAAAGTACAGCAGTGTCCGCCATGTACCAACCACGGACCGGCTATATCCTGCCTCCTCCTGCAGCGGGCGGGCTCCCTGCCCACCACTAGGTTTTTATTCTTGATCTGTGTGAATGCCGTGTAGCATTCCCCTCTGGACGGTAGTCCCGCCACGGCGGCAGAGCTTGGCCTGCATTCCGCTTCCGACAGCCCCTTTTTTCGGCCGACAGAAGCCCACACCGCCATGCTCGCATCACTGACCGCGCGTAACCGTGTACCGCCTAGGTGACTGCAGCGCTGAACAATATCGCTTTGCTAGCATGACCGCTAGCTCTGCTGTCTCCGCCATGACCGCTAAGCTTTGGCTGTTGCCCGCTAAGGCTGGGGCAGTCATGAGCTGTAGGTAGTGGAGGGGATACGGTAACACATAACGGCTCTGATGCCTTGCACACATGTGGTGCCATAGGCGTAGCCTGGTCACTCCCGCACTGTGTAAACAGTGGGGGCGCCCACTCAGTATGTGCGGTGCTACACAGTCACTCCTCACTCCTGGCCGTCTAGCGGGATGGGGAGAACTCTGACTCGATGACTGCACTCTCTGGCGCACTCTCTGTTGCTATGGCAACAGACAACACACGGATGTGCGTGTGGGAATACTTGCTACCCAGGAATGCATGGCTGTCAAAGCTTATCACAAAAGGCTATACGCCCCAGTTTACCAGCCCTTTTCGATGGTGTGTTGGAAACAAGCGTGTCATCTCAGGGGAGATAGCTGCTCTGACATAAGAGCTGGCCGAGCTGCGGGCATCGGATGTTTTTTTTCCCCGCGTCCCTCCAGGAGAAGAGAACGACTATTCTATTCTATTCTATTCTCGCTACTTTCTCACACCGGAAAAGACGGGCAGATTGAGACCCTTCTAGACCTGTCTCAATTCAACTGGTGTATTATGAAGCACCCATTCCACATGCTGAGGATCGGACATATGTTGGAATGTGTGCGCTACCACGAACAGTTCACTTCCGTGGATCTGAGAGGCGTACTTCCACATCTCTATTGTCCTCAAAACTAACTTTTCCTGTACAACCGGCTGCCATTCGGCTACTCATTAGCCCCCCTGCACTTTCTCCAAATGCATAGAGACGGCGTTACAGCCGTTACACAGAAAAGGTATCCTTTTTTTATTTGCACAATTTAATCATTATGGCTCCTTCCCAGGAGAATGCTGCGCCCACACAATAGAGGTCGTCCAGCACCTACAGACACTGGGCTTTGCCATAAACTGGCAAAAGAGCTCGCTGGTCCCCTCACAGACAATAATTTATCTGGACGTGGACATAGACTCAACTACTATGAGAGCCAAACTGTCAGCGCCAAGGCTGGACGCACTGAGCTCTCTGCTGTCACAGGTCACGCCACACACAACAGTGTCGGCTCTGTCTGTGATGCATCTCCTGGGCGTGATGTTTGCGAGTCACGTGGTGGTTCTCCTGGGTCTCCTCCACCTGAGGAAGATTCAGAGATGGTTCTGTTAAATGCACCTCAACCCTATACGCCACAAGTGGCAGATGCTGACCATCCCTCCTTCCCTACAGTCAGACCTGGCATATTGGGGAAACTTCCGGACCCTTTCATCCGGGGTTCCCCTGGGAAGAGCGATGTCGCACGTAACAGTGTACACAGACGCCTCACCGGCTGGGGAGGCATGTACAACTCAAAGGTGGTGGGAGGGAGATGGCCAGTTTCTCCCCTCCTCCACATAAACTGACTGGAGCTGTCCACGGTGCTGAAAAGTGTTAAAGCACTTCGCCCAAGTAGTAGCAGGGAGACAACTGTGGGCCCACAGACACCTTTTGTTTCTCAGAGCAGTCTACATGCCCGGGGTTTTGAATCGGGCTGCAGACCTAATGTCGAGGTGGGGGGCCCTCACACAACGAGTGGAAATTGAATCCCACTATCGTTCAGATGCTGTGGAGCAGGTTCAGTAGAGCGAAAGTGGATCTGTTCGCCTCACGCCTTTTCCCACTAACCAGAGCTCTCCTATAAGCTATCGCCTCCTGGCTCGCATCCAAGAGGAGAACCTGTCGGTCATTCTGGTGGCACCGGAGAGCACAAGTGCATCCTGGTTCCAGACTCTGGTTCAGCTACTGGCAGGGCCCCCTTGGCAACTGGCGTGGCACGGGGATGCACTGTTGCAGCTGAACGGCGCGATATCCCACCCTCCGGTAATAAGCCAGCGCTGGTGTATGGAGAAAGGTGCAGAACCCACATTGTGCTCTCTGCCCGCAATAACGTATCCTCAAACATTGGTGGATAATGACTTTACTCACTCTACAGGCAAAGCCTATGCGGTGGCCATTTCATCCTGCAACGAGGGCTATGGAGAGAGTTTTTGCGCACCCCCTGGTTAAGCATTCTCACACCCCAATGGGACTTAGCCCTGGTGATCCAAGCTCTGGGGAAACCTCCTTTCAAGTCTCTGGCACAAGCCTTCTCAAGGATTTTCTCCCTCAAGGGTTTTTTCCCCCCGCCTCATAGCAACGACGCGGAGGAGGCATCTCATTGACTCTGCCCGGTACGCACGTTATCGCAATATGTTTTACGCACGGCAGACATCAGACGCGCACAGAAGCTGTTCATTCACTACAGAGAACGCTCCCAAGGTGCGGCTCTTTCAAAGCAGCGGCTGCCCACTGGCTGTGCGAGGCTATCACCCAATCCCCGTCAGGGCATCCAGGCACACTCTACGAGAGCGCTATCAGCGTCTGTGGCCCTTTTTAGGGGCATGGCGGTGGCTAACATCTGCGCAGCGGCCTCCTGGGCATTCCCATGCCTGTTTCCTCCGCTTTTATCTGCGCGATACGTCCGAGTCCTCCATGACTCACTCGGTCCTATCAACAATCGATGGCTAATGAGGCGCTGTTGACGTTTTTGCTGCTGTCCCCATCCCTCCTGCACTTGGGTGGCTGTGAGGAATGCGAGTGTTCTGCAGTTAGTCATGATCAGACATGGGCCTTACAATCAGTATTAGGCCAATGCACAATCATGATAGGTTTTTATCAATCAAGCAATTAGTCTTTGTTCTGCTTGTGGACCGAGTGGACCTTGTCTCGCAGGTGGCATTGACTACATCAGCTTCACCCTTCACCCAATAGTGATAGCTCTTAGAGGGCGAAGCCTATATGAAATAGAACAATAGTTACGTATTGTAACTCCAGATTCTCTGAGTATAGGCGTAGCCATCTAAGATTCAGGCCACCTGCTTCACCAAAGTTGGCTAAAGAAAAATTTTAATGTTGGGAGCAGTTCTATGGTCGCGCAACTGTGATATACAGTAACTGCCGATGTAATAGAGGCCCGTGCATGGCACAAGGGTGCGAAAGAAATCTTTACGACTGCGCATGCGCAAAGGGATTAAACCAATAGCGACAGCTCTTAGAGGGCTACACCTATACTCAAAGAATCTGGAGTTACAATACGTAACTATCGTACTATGCATAAGTTGGAAGCAATAATTGTTTGTTAATTAAATATGCCACTAGTGTGATTCTTTTTTAAAGTATTCTAGCAGCGATCACCACCAGTATTTCAGAACAATGGCTTAAAAGAAGTACAATGTTTAATAAAGTCTGACATTTGAAGAGGGGAGGACAACAAGTTATTGTGTCAATGAGGGCAAAAATACATGGATGGCACTGCTGATGAAGGTGAGGAAGAGGAGGACAATCATGATAATGCTTATTTTGTTTTGGCTTTTTTGTCGATGTTATCTGAAAATAGAACGAGGAGTGCTGCATTCAGAGAAGTTAATCAAGCAGCCTGAAGGGGCCACTGCTCTGTCCTTTTATGTGCCTATCTCGCTCTACATTTCTCCTATCTCTAATCTCTTTCATTCGCCTTATCTCGCCCTTCTTTAATCACAGCATATCAATGGGACTGATACATCTAAGAGATCTATTTGCGTGCTGTTCACTTTGTGAGAAAGTTCTCTTTCTATTCCAAGAATTTGCTCTCACCCGACTTTCAGACTTCTCACAGTGAGACAGCAGCTCGTAGGAATACCAAACAATGAAAACAAGCAACAATATCTTCCCAAATGTTGATGCAATGTGTTTTGTGTGTGTGTGTGCGTGCCTGCGTGTGTGTGTGCGCGTGTATAGGCACCAGTGACTCTGCTGAGTCCTTAGGATGGGTGTGGCACACTGCCGTGCAAAGGTTATCTCCATGGTGATAGATGTGGGGTCATCTCCGTGACGATGGATCGGAGGGGGTGTTGGCCGCCAAGGTCGCGTACCAAGGACAAGGCGAGAGTGATTGCAGCCACCCAGACAGGAAATCGAAGAGGAGCACTCTAAGGAGGGTCGAGGAAAAAGGTGCAATTTCACAAGCCAAATTACTTCTGGGATGGAGGAGAGAAAAATATCACAGCAATAACGGCACCAGGGATGAGGGAGGGAAGGAGAGGGAGGTGGTGGAGGAGCTGGAGGCAGCAGGAAGGAGGAGGGAGGTCCCATACAAAAGCTTAATTATCAAAGTCATCAAACATGTATGCTCACATAAGCAAATAGAGTGACATCCTATTACCTATTACCTACAAACTCCCCCACACATAGAGGTATTTTCCAAGGTATCTGTCAGTGTTTGGCTGCGATTTTCCATGTGGCTTATAAAGCTTGTTTATTTCTGAGGCTGATGCCGGCTGTGACTAGAAAATATTGATTGGATTGTGCAACATGTTCCACTGCAGCCCTACTGATTTCTTTTTCTGTTCTCTCTCTTCGCTCCTCCTCTGCTCTCTGGCGATTCAACAACATTAGTATGTCGAACAACAGCAAATCTGTAAATTGTTAACGAGAACAGGCACAGTGAATAAATGACGATGACAACTTAAAAGTTCTGCCTCGCTGCCTTGCTCTCTCTCTGCTCAGGGTTTCCCCAATGCGTTTTCTGCTCAGTATGCCCTCTATTTTCTGAGTGTGTGTTTGTGTGTGTGCTCGTACAGATGAATGTCTGTATCGGCAGGCTGAGGGCATTGAATCATTAAGTCCACAGTGCCACTGTGCCCATTGCCTCATTGCACCTAATTAAGCCCCTTTTGTTTCCTATCAATTAACATTGTAATTAAAACGAGTCACGCTTCTGTTTACCCAGTATGCTGATTCAGAGGAAAATGACGCAAACCGTGATGTGCAGGAATTCAACTAATAAATGCCTGCATCACACATGCATACATATACATGGATGCATCAATAAAATACAAATAAGAATACACGCATGTTTAGAAAGATACAGTACAATCACACACTCGTGCACCCACACTTTTGCGACATCGGAGCACAATCCATCCTTTCAATTTGCTGGAGTGTGATAGAACAAGGCGTGCCAATAGAGCTGAGGAATGACAGCAGGATCCTTTTGTGTGTGTGTGTGTGTGTGTGTGTGTGTGTGTGTGTGTGTGTGTGTGTGTGTGTGTGTGTGTGTGTGGGGGGGGGTGTTTAAACCACTGTCGAGTTGTTAACACAACCAAGGGATTCACCTCCAGATAATCTCACACAAATCACCTAATCCTCCATCCCTCAGGTGAACAGACAGCAAAGGAGTACTAACATAAAAACTCACTCGTATACATACATACACACACAAACACACACACACACACACACACACACACACACACAGACACACACACACACTCGCGGCCTATATATTTATGTCTATGTACACACAGACAAATGAATAAGTCAAAATAAGCGCTACTCCAGCGCTCCCCCGCCAGCCCCGTCCTCCTCAACACGCCAATGTACATTTCACCAAAAAATATACACCCTATCCTCTTGTTTCCATGGCAACTGACCGTAGAGCTGTGGGTATATGAGGCAGCAGGCGAAATCACTGGAGTGAGAGGCGTACCGGTCTGTCACCTCAGCCTCCCCAGAGAAACAACACATAATACTGTACTACTGTACTCTCTCCTCTCTTTGCTTCTACTGCTCAGATTTACAGTAATACACAGATTTAACTTTCTCTCCACACACACACACACACACACACACTCACACACACACACACACACACACGCGTCTCTTATGTACTGTAGCTCAGGGCAGACACAAGACATGTTTGTAAAGCATGTGTGATCTTCTTATTAAAACATGATCATGAACTGCCACCCAGACACACCACCCTTCCCCTTTTCCTTCTCCTGTCGGGGGTGACTGACTGCTGCTGGTGGAGGCCGACCTGTCCTTGGGTGCAGTAAAGGATTATAGCAGCACACACCACGTGACCTTAATTCCCCCCCTGCCTGCTTCTGTTGCGCTCAGCCTATCAGGATCTGGCACGAGCCGTGCATAAATGTGTGTGTATGTTAGCATGTGCATATTTGTGTGTCTGAAAGTAGAGTTTTGTGTCTTTCAACGCAGACTTCCATGTTTCGTCAAGAGTGTTGTCTCAAGCCTTTATGCTCCAATAGATGAATATGGTCAGATAAAAGGGGAATACCATGAGGTTTTATTGTGTGTGCATTTGTGAATATGTGTGTGCATGTGCCAGCTTGTGTTTTAAAAAGGGGGGATAATAGTGTGAATCAGCAGCAGCAGCAGCCGCCCCGGCACGTGTCGCACATTCAGACGACCTCATTCATCCCCAGCTACCCCAAAATCCCTCTGCTCCTTCCCCCTCACCCACAAACAGACCTCAACCCCCACATAGCCGCCACCGTCAGCAGGCTCAGCTGGGGGCTGAGGGAGGAGGAGGGGTTAGCACACGGATGGAGTGATGGATTGATGGATTGATGGATTGATGGAGGAGGGGGAGGGCAGGTGCTGAGAAAACCATTTAGTAAGCAGCCTTTTTTTTTGTCATTGGTTAAGTTTTATTTTTGTCTGAAAGATGGAGCAGCAGAGTTGGAGGATGGAGAGGAAGATCGTCAAGAAGGTAAATGTGAGTGTAAAATGTGTGTGTAGTGGGGGTAGAGGTCAGAGTGTGTGTGTTGAGGGGGGTGTCACTTAGATATGGAGATCAGACAGAATAAGCAGCAGTTTAAACATGAGCATTACATCAGGGGGAGACGTCTGGCTGTTATTTGGGCTTGCACCCACCAGATAAGGCCCACAAAGCTTTGTGTGTGTCTGAGTTTGTGTCTTTGTGTCTGTGACGCAGCAGACGTAACAGACGCAGCACCTTGCCTCATGAGACACTCGCTGTTGTTGGCAACCTTTGACCTTAACCAAACCTTGACACTGGCAGAAGGCAACTGATTTACCCAACAAAGACAGATGACACAGCGGAGCCTGAAGACAGCGCTAAACTCTGACCTCCAACCCTGCAGTCCCGACCCAAACTCTATCTGAAGCCAAACACAACCTGCCCTTCGACACGCGCGCACACACACTCAGACAATGAAGCAGGAGAAACACTACACCCATCCATTAAAGCAGCAGAAAACCAATACCATGAAATAACATACAGTACATATTCAAGTGAAGCCATTATTATTATGCTAAAAGGTTCAGTTTTGAGACAATTTTATATTTCTGTCTTTCAATTCCAGATAAAAAAAAATCTGCTGAGGTTGCATAAATCATATCATCATTTTAACTCAAGATGTGAATTAATAAACCATTATTTGGGCATTTTGGCATATTGGTTCTTCAGCAGATTTGAACTCTTGCAAACGTAAATCTTTTTACGTTTTTGTTTTATATCAGAAAATAGGGGACGTCGAAGTAAGCGGTAAAAATGTGTAGAAGAAAAATGGAACAATTTAAAACGCAAAAAAAGCAAAAACAAACTGTGAAAAAAAGGTATCAAAAACGTCGAAAAAAAGACAAGGACACAAACACACACACACAGACACACAAACACACACAGACACACAAACACACAGACACAAACACACACACACAAAAACACACACAGACACACACACACACAGAGAACAACACAAGGGTTAAATATATATATATATATATATATATATATATATATATATATATATATATATAATGTAATTATGAGGAAAAAGTGTGAAGATTAAATAATTGTATAGACTGCACCATTTCTCTAATGCAATTATTCAATTCAGTTTACAAATTTAAATAATGTAAAATTAAAATTAAAAGGGCAATTTGAGGCAAGCCCACTGACAACAAACACAATTCATTCACATGCATAAAAACAACAACACACACAAAAACACAACATGATAGTGTAAAGGAAAAAGTTGAAATACACAAGGGTTTATGGCAGTGGCCAACACCACACACACCACATTATGTCAAAAACAGTGAAGTTTTAATCTGAAACCCATTCATTGATAATCTTATGTGCCTTTTTGAGGACTTGGTCAGGTATAAAACATACAGAATATTGCAAACAAAATGAGAAAATGAGAAAAGATAATTAAAGCTAAAGACATAATTCATTCCATACAAATCTAATATACGCAAGCATGAAGACGTATTCGAGAGTGTATCTTTAATTACATTACACATTAGCATTACAAATTGTTAATTTCTTTCCCTTTGATTCAAAAGTAGAATTATTTCATGTATAAAGTATGTAGCCCTGTCATGCATATTAACTACATACTGTACGGTATCTGGATGTGTTTCTGCCTCTGAGTCATATGAAGCAAATGTCTGGCCCCTGCGCTGCCTGTATGTCTGTAACAGATGGTGTGTGTGTGTGTGTGCGTGTGTGTCCTAAAAAGTCTGGCAGAAGCACCTTGTCACTTTGTGGTGCATCATTCCAACTGCTACTGGCTAACCACACAGCACCTTCTAATCTAATGTGTTCTTCCTCAGACTTCTATCTGCCTCTTTTCCTACTTGTCTAAGAGGACACTTTTCAGCAAAATATATCATGTTATATGTAACATAAAGTGTTGCATCATGGCAAGGAAAAGAAGTATCATATATGTCTATCCTGGGTGATGTATACCAAAGATTTGTGAATTAAGTTGAGCTTATATTCTTTCCATGTCTTTCTTCATGCCCTCTTCTACAGCAATTCCCTTCTTTCACTCACACACCACTCGAGTTTCTACGCATACATACCTCCAAGATTTCCCAAGTAAAATTAATATTCTGAATTCCACTTCCACTAATTGCTCCATTCAGACGACAGGAATATAAAACCTTTCGGCCTCATGGATGCTGCAGCTCAATGTGTGATGGCAGGGAAAATGATTTTGTCTGATTGTTTGTTGCACTTGTTCAGTGATATTTAATAACTAACTAGGCTTGTAGAAACAGACTCCACAAGAGGTTTGACATTTTCAGATCATATTTCATGTAGAGCTGTGGTGTGAGAGTGAGAGAAAAAGAGAGAAAGAGTATGAAAGGAAGGGAGGAAGAAGAAAGAGGATAGATAGATCAACTACAAAATGAAGAAACATTACATTTTCCCTGAGGATCCCATTTCTCTGGCTATCCAGAACAGACTGGGCTTCAAAGTTATTTCAGCAAACTTGGATTCATTGAAAATGTGATTGAAATGACAAAAAGGGAACAAGGAGCGTGAAAAAAACTAAATTCTGAATTCATGAATGTTTCTTGGGAAAGAGGCGCACATAGATTTCATTTCATAAAAGCAGAAAATGCAATACCCAGCTGACGAGCCACGGCGTTACAGAATTCTCTTTGGCAATGCTTTGGTACCATCAAGCGCTGACTACAAACAGCACAGCAACGCTGATTTGACACGTGTCATGGGTGTTTTGTAAATACTTTGGATATTTTCCTCCCCCAATATTAGACTATGGCTGCCCTCCTGTCACAGTGCTGATGCTGTGAGAAATACTCCAAAGCACCCTCTCTTGCAGGTCAAGCGGAAAACATTTCCAGGGTTTAATGTGGGCAGATGCATTTTACATTCATTAATAAAAGCTGGAGGGATTTGCAAATTATTATTTTTGGAATATAAAGCAATACGAAATAGGAGCAGGCGTGCGAACTTTATACACATCTTGTGATTTCAGTTTCTACCCTCTGTCTCTCTCTCTTCTGTATTCAGACTTTGTCTCAGGGTTTCAAATGCTGAGCTGCTGCTGCTGCTGCTGCTGCTGCTGCTGCTGATCAGGGAGGCAGAGGTGGGCTTGGGCTGGGAGCAGCGGGGTGGGTGACAGGGCAGCATCCATGTCCAGACAGACACAGCCTTTCCTGGGCTGATGCTACCAACATTCCTTGCTTCTGGAGACATGCACAGTTGAGTCCTGTCTGGAACTGCTGCTGCAACCACAGAGTGTCAATGTCATGGTGTGTGTGTGTGTGTGTGTGTGTGTGTGTGTGTGTGTGTGTGTGTGTGTGTGTGTGTGTGTGTGTGTGTGTGTGTGTGTGTGTGTGTGTGTGCGCGCGCGCCTGTGTGTGCGCGCTCGCCCTCCAGTGTGCTCCTGCCAGTACTAAAAGTAACTAAGTACATTAATCTATGTACTGTACTTAAAAGGGGCTATAATCTTGTGCAAAGTACTTTATAATGTATTTTTGTATATATAAAATGTATGATTATTATTATCATCATCAACACTTTATCATTACAAATGTTAGTGTGAAAACAATGTGATAATGTGAAAGGAATCTCCCGTTGTGATGAATCTACAGAGATCTCATGAATCTGCAGCTCCCCTCAGCTTTACAGAGCACTAGAGCAAGTTTCAGCTCATTATTTTGCGGTTTGAGCCGCAACTAAACTGTTCACTCCTACTGCTCTTAGAGAAGAAAAAGCTCTCCAATCCCACGGTACACCACCTGCTCAGCACCATACGTACAGACAGACACTGTTCTGTATAAGCATACTTTGGGGTCACAGAGGTAACCATCGGTTTCTCTAAAAGGTAATTAACCGGCAATGTTTGAAAAACCCAGAAGGTCATTAAAAGGTTGTTTTATCTTTTAGAGAAACCGATGGTTTCATCTTTGACCCCAATGTATGCTAATACATGAGGAACAAACTGGGGCTACTAAAGAGCCAGATATTTCCCACAGGAGTTAATCAAAAACAGAGCTAAAAGGAGAGTGAATATTGGAATTGCATTCCCCAGGTGGCCAGAAACACGACTCCAAATGAATGCTAATGTTGCTCCATATCTGCTGGATGTGTAAATAAAACAGATATCTACAAAATGATCTCCATTAATTATAAATATGGAGAAGAAAAATAGAAGTCACATAATTAGCTAAATGCAGATCACCTGTGTGTTATCAAGGGCTGTCGGTTGGTTGCTGTATCAGTACACCTGTGTCTGGATGTCCAACTCTTCATTCTCCGTTCACTGGGAGCTGAAAGAGCTTGAGCAGTTTGGTAAAGACAAATCCACGCAGAGATAAGTCTGATGCATTTTATATCTGTTAATTCAGATCGATTGTAGAGATCTGATTTCACTTTGACGTTAAAGGGATTCCTTGCTTAAATCTACTTTGGTTTAATGTTGTTAAACAATCAAATGTGAAAAACTTTAAATATTACTGTATTCTTATCAACCCATAAAGTAGTTACAATAAGCTTGAGCCCATCAGCTACAATATAAAAATGCTGCTTATATATCAATACATCAATAATAATAATACAATAATATAATATACTGTATATAATTGAAACCATCTGACAGGGTGCATTCTGCATAAAGAGTACTTCTGATACTTTAAGTACATTTCGCTGATAATATTTTACTTTGAATGCAGGACTATTCTACTGTATTTATCAGTAATAACAATTTAATACTATAACATGTATATTTAAAAAGGGGCTGCTTTTTTAACCTTTATTTAACCAGGCAAGTAATTAAGAACACATTCTTATTTACAATGGTGGCCTGCAAATGGCATACTTTTGATACATCAGTACATTTTGCTACTAATACTTACTTGTACTTGTAATGGAGTGTATTTATATTGGGGTATTGCTTCTTCCAGAACTGGCTCCTGCATTGTTCCTAGCTGTGCCCAAGCTCCGGAGCACACTGCGAAGGCGTTTGTCCAAAATAGTCTGTTTCATAAAGGCAATCAATCTCTCCAGTACATCTCCAGTGAGTGACAGTGTAGGTGAAGTGAGATGAGGTGTCAGGGGTGAGTGGCAAGGAGGGGAGAAGAGTGGGGTCAATGTGAGGAAAGAAACGGTAGCTACAATGCCACGGGGTCTTGGCAGTGCCTCTTTATAACGACATTACAGTGGACAGAACAAGCGGCAATGAGCGACACCGTCATTAACCTCTGGCTGGGCTATAAATCAACAGCAGTTCACGCAAATTAGACCAATTCCACTCGATCTGCCTCCAAAGGCCCTCGCTAAGACTACGCTATTATAAATCACATACAGGGGGAGGAGGGACGACACACACATAGATACAGGGAGAGAGCATGCAGACACTTTTAGTGGTAGTGTTTTACAGTGACTCATAATTACATTTCTCAGGCTTGCCCTTGATGATTAATGATACATATTTGTATCATAGCTGCTTATTACAGATAGCATTTTGTCTAGACGCTCAAAGAAATGAACAATGCTTGTACCCATGTTACAGGAGAGAAGAGAAGGAGATACTTCCTGAATAAAGATGACATGGCGTTATGCAATTTCAGATTCATATTCTGCACTGTGCAGCCCTGGGGACTGATTTGATGTAAATATGAAAGCATACAGCATCACTTTTTCCTCAAACAACAAAGAACGTGTTCAACGGAAACCAAAAATAACACTAGCTGCAAATAGAATATTCTTACTTGCCAAAAATATGTTTTGAATTCCCTTTTTCATCCTAATGTGATTTTTGCTTCAGCCTAAACAAGGAATATTCCTAATATGTTTTGATAGCTTATCTGTTAATATTGTAGCCTGATTATTCTCAGCTGAATTTGGATTGGGCTGTTGGTGTTTCAGTCCTTGCAGGGCGGTGTGGGAAGAGGGATGGACAGCTGCCGGCTCTCTGCGGTCGTCTGTAGGAAAGAGTACATATTGCACGTCACTCGGAAAGGTAACAGATATGGCAGTATGTCCCTGCCATCTGTCACTGGAGCTTCACACGTCCACACTGACAAAGGAGAGCCAGGCCGCCGAGACGGCAACAAGGCCCCAGCCTGCTATTGACCTCAAAGCTTGTGGGTAAATGTAGGGCCCCTTATTATCGGGCCCTGCTGGAGTGATGCAGCAGCATTGTTCACCACATACCAGACCATCTCCTGCAGGAATAATAATTCTATTAGAGTCCCAAATTTAAGGTTTTGTGCTATATTAAAGGTGCCCTGCCACATGTATTTCATTACTTTGTGGTGATGTCTGAAGTTCTACCATGGACTCTAACATTTTTTGTGGAAAAAAATGCCTTGGTTACCTTGTTTCAACCCATTCTAGTTTGGTATAGAAAGCCTGCAGGAAGACAGCTCGATTTCTGCCAGTTCTCATTAATATTCAACAAGCTAATCTGTTTGAATCTGATTTGTTAACAGCTAGCCAATGAGAGCCTGGCTGTCAGCATCCTTTACCCAGCTCAACTGGGCGAGCTCATGAATAGTAATGAGCTCAGGCAATATGATGTCAGACTGACCAGCTTTTGTAATTGGCCTGATTTCTCCGCTTATTTCTGTTAAGTGGCTAGAGCTGACAGAGGAGCTAGCAGTTCATTTTCACATTCACGACATAACACAAACACATATGGACCTAACATATTTTAAAAAATACAAGGAAAAACGGTTTTGTGTGGCAGGGAACCTTTAATAAATGGAAGAAAGTGCCAAAAGTTCTAGTCACTTTTGTCTGGTTAGATTTCTTGTCTCTTCATTTCAGCAGATATCTTTGCCCTTTTTGATCCCTCAGACGCAAACACACACACACACTCATGTGCGCACGCACTTCTATCGAATGCAGACTCCCACAGATAAGATCCCAGGCTTAGTGGACAGGGTCAATTTTCTATTATGGAATTTCATAATAAAGATCAACTGTCACAGCAATCAAAGCATCACTTAAGGCTGAGCCAGGACCTCTGTTTTCATCCAACAACCTCCTCCCCATCCCCGAAAATAATCATCCTCAATCCTCCCAAACACTGCATACCCTCCACCAGTGCCATCTTTTCTTTTATCTCTCCCTCAGAAGAAAAAAAAAAGGAGAGATGAGGAAGTTCAGCGATCCGTCAACAGTAGATAAAGGATAGACAAAAGAAGAGCTCGATAGAGAAATTTAACTGAACTAAACTTTGCAGTTTTATATATCTCTGTTGTGAAAAGAAAACAAGAAGATAAAGTGTTGTCAGACTCTACATTCTCAAGTTTCTGTGTTTTGCTAGTCAACAGTTGGACTTGTCAAAGTCAACTTTTATTGGAAGGAAATTTTCTTAGCAGTGTACAATCAAGTATGTACATATGTGTTTTGTGTGTAAAATTATTTATTTGTGTCTGAGTGCATAACTGAAAAAAACAAACAATCCTCATTTATTCCTTTTGCGGACAGCATTGCAGAGCAACGTGTGAGATTACACCCCCTAATCCCTGTGTAATCTGTGTGTTTCTCTGATGCGGAAGCTGCCTCTGCACGAAGGTCCAATGGCCTTGCAAATCAGTTCTTAATACAGTATTATAGAGTAGAGTGGAGTAAGCAAAAATGGGGACATAATAACTTGAGGGAGTTTTTTGTGTTGCTGCAAGACACCTAAAGCAAGTATTTCTCTATAACCTTAATAACTCATGACAAAATCAACAAGCAAAAGTTAAGGATCTGCAAAAAAACATCCGTAGTTATCTATCAGGAGTTTAACACTAGCTAATATGCTTTATCAGGCCTGTGTGGGTGTGGTTAGATTACATTAGATTTGATTGGCAGTGCTGGCAACATAAGAAAACAAACCAACAACGGTCACCAGAGTCTGATTCAAATGTTGCTTCACTCCGATTGGTTCACGGAAATATGTGACATCACCTTTCCCCAACTTAGTCCTGCCCACTTCAAACCGGTGAGGAGCCCAGACAAAAACACAAAATACAGAAATGTGAAATAACCAAAACTGTCCAAACTTTGGCAGAATATTTTGTATTAATGTAGGACCACATGGCTCATAAGAAGTTGAGTAAATAGGTTTTTGGGGCCTTTAAAGCTTCAAAGATGTCAAGGTGAATGCACAGCAAGCTTCACAGTGTTTAAAGGGAAGGTGCAGCTGAAGGGAACAGACACACTGTGAGGGTCAAGGTCTGACCCCTCAGATCCCAGCTCCCCGTGCGCGAGGGTGGTTCCTCCATGTTTGAACTCAGGGTTTCCAATCAGACAGATTGGTGTTGGGGCCCCATTTGACACAAGGGGCCCGGTGCTGCTTCAAATCCTGGTGGGCCAACTGGCAGCCTCTCAGTAAACCTGTTCCAATTACCATAAGAGATGTGGCTTGTTTCCCTTCCTCCCATTCTTTAATGGACTATGCATATACCATCTCATGCAAATGACTTATAGCAAGGTCCTTTGCTTTTAGAGGTGTTGCGTATTTACTGGTTATGTGTTTGAGTCAATGCACCAGTGTGTCGTGGTGTGCGTGATTAGCTATAAAAGATACCAGTTATTATCCCTAATACATATCTGACCCTGTGGCTGCAGTGTTTTGGAAAAGTCGATGGAAACAAGGAGTTCAAAAAGCCATAATTGCTGAGGCAGTCTGGGTTGACATTATGTGAACAGGGGTGATATCTATAAACCAATCAAAACATGCATTAGAAGCTGGAGATCAGACACAAGTCATATCCACTTTTTTCTTCTGGGAGAGACCCAAAGAGAACGACAGCAGCAAGAGAGAAGAGCTGGAAGGAGGAAGAAGCTGTACAAGTAATAATTTAAGGAGTGCTTGCTAGTGTTTGGCAGTTTTACACAGGAACACAGTGAGTCTGGCTCTGGCTCTCTTAACCAGAGCCTCTTTATATAGGAAGAGTAAAAAAGTACTTTAGTTTTGTTTCAGGACTGAAGGTGAAACGTGTTAATTAATTAAAAATGTTACTGTTGGTAAAATGTCTCACCTCATCGTTTTGAGAGAACATTCAACAGCCTTGTAGCAGTAAAAAGCACAATAGGCCTTTTTCACATACTTGTGTACATTTGGATTTGTCACAGTAGGAAAAGCAGTGTTACTATTTGTTGTTTTATTTCAGATATTTTATTTTTACTATTCAGTAATATAAGGATTTTTGATACAATGTTCAACAAAAAAATAATAATAATAATAATAATAATAATAATAATAATAATAATAAAGTATACTATTTGGTCATAAACCAAAGTAGTGACGGTGGCACTGGATGAGAAGCTTAAAGTACTTTTTTTCTTGTTTATTTATCTATATCAATAAATTGTTAAAAAACAAAAATTCTACACATAAGTGAAAGCATCATTTGTTGCAAATTTGTTCATTGACTTTAATTAACCCTGAGAAGAAAAAGCTCCTTCCTGTAATATATTTATGGGAGCAGGTTATAAAATGCCTAAAGTGGTTGGATCGCTCAATTCTGCTCCCTAGTAACCTGAGTAACCTTATTAAATGATGATTTGACTGTAGCTTGAACTTGTCTCTTTGAAAAGATTTATGGCTAGCTGGGTCCACAGCAGCAAAAAGGTTGCCAGCAAGTTGATGGAAACATTATTATTGGTATGATATTCTATAAAAAAGAAACTTTTATATTTTTTCCTTTCATTTCCTAACAATCTACAAGTCTACACAATGGCAATTCTGTGTGGCAGTTTCAGCACATTACAAGGTGTCATTGGAGAATTTATGTTTCACTTATGGCTCCTGATTCATTTCTATGATCTTTGTTTGCTCATGTTTCAGTTGCTCATATTAATTAGCTAATTCTCCATGGAGGTTATGAAGGCAGCTGAACACACATTCAAATAAAGTCATAATTAATTATGTGTATTTCATCACTAAAAATACACACTGGTAATGTTTGGTACAGAAGCAGCGCACTGGAGGCTAAGTTTTTCATATTTCTTTGATGCAAAGACAAAGTGAGAGAAAACCCGACAACAACTTTGGATTTAGGAAGGTAGGAGATCCAATTATGAGGTGGAGAGGAGCTTCCTGCTGCTCTCCCCAGGATAAGAGGTCATCTTGCAGGAGATGAGCTGTGGGATTACCTGGCCATGGGACTGGTTCCCAGGCCGCAGGAAAAGTCAATTAGCAACTGGGTAATCTTTCCCGGTTAAAATAGGTGGACAACGACACGCCAGAACAGAGTGCCTACTCAATCCATTTAGGTGTTTCTACGTACGTGTGTGTGTCCATCTATCCAGTGTCTCTGATTAGTATGCATGGGCCATGAGGCTACACTGACAGTGGGGCCTCTGAGAGCAGCAGCGCCATGAATTCTTTAGCATGAGCTTGCATGTACCCTTGCTCTCATCACGCATGAGAGGACAAGTCCAGCCAATGGGAGACAAGAACACACACACACACACACACACACACACATTCATTTGGTGCATACATCTATGCCTGCCAGCCTACTCAGAGTTAACTGAAGGTCCCTCTTGCCTACATGCAAACACAGTCTGCATTTAACCATCTCATCAGCACACTCGACACATTTCTTTCTGACTCACAGAAGAGGAGCCAAATATACTCATGTCCACACACACACACACACACACACACACACACACACACACACACACACAAATCTGAGGGAATTTTCAATCTCTTCTTCTCTCTTTTTCTCTCCCTCTGCCTGTGGAGAACACTGGCAGGAATCAGGGAGAAGAGCTGGGTTGCTAGGCGACAGGTTGTGGTTGCCATGGTGAATTTAAGTGGAACAGCTGGTCCAATCAGCATAAAGTGCGGGCAGGCGGGGGCAGAGCCAGGGAGGCTCATGCCAACACAGACAGACAGGAAGAAGAGGCTGCTGAGGCATGCAGGAGAGGAGAGGAGAGGAGAGGAGAGGAGAGGAGAGGAGAGGAGAGGAGAGAGTAGGCTAATGAGCAAAAAAAACTGAATGATAAGAACACACTTAAAAAAGGAAGGACAAGGAAAAATAAGTAAGTACAAGTAAGAAAAAAAGAGGAAGACAATAGTAGGTTGGGATCTGTTCAGGGATATATCGTCACTAATAGATTCATGAAGTCAGGGATTAGATTATTCTTCCCATCAGAGCAACAACGAACACTGCATCAAATTTATCTCATGAAATAGGGCGCCCGGATAGCTCAGTTGGTAGAGCGGGTGCCCATATATATAGAGGTTTACCCCTCGGCGCAGCGAGCCTGGGTTTGACTCCGACCTGCGGCCCTTTGCTGCATGTCATTCCCCCTCTCTCTCCCCTTTCATTTCTTCAGCTGTCCTGTCAATGAATGCCTAAAAATGCCCAAAAAATAATAAAAAAAAAAAAAAAGTATCTCATGAAATGTATGGTATTTCTGTTTCACACAGCAGCACCGCAGTTAAAGCAAGAGCCATGGTAATCAAAACAAAAAAAAACTAAAACAATTTAAAGGCACAACACAGACTGGAGGACAGGAAAACAACACAGACACCATCACAGCTAATGACGATGTGGTGATAACATGGTGATAATGATAATGGGGTGAGAAAATGTGTGGTGATTTTACAGTCCCGTGTGTGTGTGTTTTTTTATTTCTCAAATGTGGTTTTAGAAGCTGACAAGACTAATGTAGGTGTTAAAGTTTGCAGTCAGGTGAAATCAACAGTAGGGTAAGGTATGTTGGGGTGACCATAGGAGGATGGAGAAACACAGGTGAGATTATAATGATGCGATCAAGAGAGGCCGACTGATTGATGATCAAACAGGATGTGAAGACCTTATCCCCTCTTTGGTTTTATTACAACTGTTTTAGTTAGTTATAATGTCTATATTTGTGGATGCCATTTTTGTTAAGTTACAGCTTCCTTGCATAGGGGCAACACCATTAAAATTAGAACTATTTTTGTATCAGGAAAATGACATGCAAAGCTCCACACAAACTGAAACTGAAAGTTACACTACATATCAGTAAGACCTGACAGGTGCTCCCTGGAGTCAGTTATTTCAGATTTTGATTATCTGGTTAAGTGTTCAAGAAAAGGTCTATTTCCAGGTTCACCACTGAACAGCACTGCCTGCTGTCTGATACGTTATCAGTTATTGGTTTCACACTTTATCTGGCTTCTGAGATTGAGGTTGAACATACACAAGATTTGAAATTGAGGAGTTGATTATATTGACGTCAGCGCAGACACATCTATCCAACACACTTGCATACATGCATGCACTAACTACTGCAAATTTTCCTTCAATGAAGTCAAGTACCTTTTACACACACACACACACACACACACACACACACACGCACGCACGCACGCACGCACGCACAATACAATACACAAAGTACAAAGCTACTTTGTTTTGGAGGAGAAAGCAGACTTATATTCGCTGGACACATATGCGGAGACACACGTCTTCTCCAAGGAGGACACACTCTTGGAGCGTCTCGCATGAGCAAGCACAGAGGGGAGCAAGATGAACACAGGCTGCCACTGCTGTAACCAATCATGGAAGACACTTATCCTGCTCATTCCTCTCAACAGCGAAATTATGTTGCTGCTACAGTCGCAGAATTTGCACATCTTTTTCCCTGAGAATAAGAATTTGAACATGGAAGGAGAAAGATGATAACAATGTATATTTAAGTCTTTCCATTCAGTTTGGACAGAGAACCTGCACAGAATTGAAAGCATTAATTATGGTTATTTAATAATAATAATAATAATAATAATAATAATATTGTTTTCAGAATGAGAAAACGTGAGGGATGAACTGTGGTACATTTAGGCTCAGCTGATGAATAGAAAAAGGCTTTAGAGCTTGTCCAGCTCTCAGGATGTCCATTCACACAAAGCTCTCACTCTGTCACACCTTCCTCCTGTCACTCACACAAAGCATGCTGGGAGGCATGGTTTCCAGAGCAACCGAAAGGCACCTTTCCTTGACGACGGTTCAGAACGCTGAGATGGACGACATTAGCTTGCACCTCAGGTGTGGCAATATTGGTGCCTATAGTGTGACCACGAGCAGAACAAAGCCATCATGACCGCTTTTTTGTGGAGAAGAAATACATGATATAAAGCAGAGGGACAATTCAAGTGAATGTATGACAGCAGAGCATATGAAACAGCAGATGAAGTGGGAACTGACACTACCAACATGCAATTGTTCCTCTGCGAACTTTTTAGTTTTGCAGCTAGTTAGGATCCTCCAGAGCTCGGTGTGACGGAGGACCTACTGGGACTTAAAACAGCTCTCTGGGTATCTCCTCTCTGATAAATGAACTAAGCTGCTTCACACTTATAGTGTGAATTAAAATTTCACACACATATACTCTCTCAAAAGACCATCACACAGTGTCCTAAATATGCAATAACACACTCCTGAATCCCCCTGCAGGCTCCAAAATACATCTTCAAAGAAATCCTCGATCTGCTTAACACATTTTACACACTGCGCACACACACACACGCTCACACACATGTGCACAAAAGAACACATTCAGACCCAGAGCTCACAGATCAATGCAAGAAATGGGGAGACTTTGTGATATCCTATTACTTTCAGTGAAGGCCAAACCCATGAAATCCATGAAGAGAAGACAGAGGAAGAGATGGGTGTGTCGAATGTGTGTGGAAAACACACTGGATACACAGAGAACACAACACACAGTCGCTTACACATCTCAAGAGAAACACACAAGGGAGAGCGAGGGGGAGAAGAAAATGGGCGTGTGTGTTTGTAGGTGTGTGTTTGTGTGAGAGAGTGAGCGAGAGAAGGAGACTGAGTGCATAGAGAATTGAGTGCAGTTAGTAGTGTTTCCCCCTCGGCTGAGGCATTAACAAGCCTATAATGGACCCTCTTAAAAAGCCGACTAGGATCTCCTCCAAAACTAACTGATTTAGAGTGGCCAGGGCCCCCATGGGCAGTGGCCAAGTCCCCCTCTGTCCCTCCCCAGCACAGCCACAGCCAGCCCCGGTGGCAGGCGGCACAGACACACATTGTGTTTATCTACTGAACCACAAGCAATAGCAGTTTATAACACAATAAAACACCATGAGGAGGCATTAATTGGATATAATAGCCAGGGAATGATTTAGATGATTTAACACCTTTTTTCCAAGACGAGTACATAAAAGAGAGAGAAAAGAGAGGAATAAAAGGGAATTAGAAATTGACTTACAAACCGCTTCCGACTTTGATTTCAGGTCCACACGCACACGTGCACACACAAATGCAGATGTAAACGCACTCATAGCAAACAGTTGTATATTTCATGATGCTGTAGTCTACATAATGCATGTAAAATCACCTATACCTGATTTAGATTTATAATCAGACATAAAACATAAGTGTATACACTGTTAGAAAATTAAGCTATTGCTGTTAGAATGCAATAATGGAGGTGAAGTGAATAATGATTAAATCTAACAAGTGAAATAAAACCAACTACTCTGTGTTGCATTAAAACAAAACCAGTGTACTATTTATGTTTTCTGTAATTTAGTAAAACCTTTGAACTGATGACAATAATCAGTCCATCACAACTGAAGCTGACAAGATATGACAGGCTAGCTGGTAGAGAAAACACACCCAACCCACGTAACCTCTTTATCCCTCATCAATGTTTCAATGGCAGCGTTTTATTGACAATATAAGGCTCAGGAAAATAACAGACTCCAGATTCTTGCAGCAAATTATCCTTGAGACCCGCTCGCTAACCCTTCAAGATATTCTGTCACCTTATCTCTTCCTCACCTCGCTGTCTTTTCACTCCACATGGAGCTGAAAGGGAGCAGGGCCTTGCATGTATGTACATAATTGGCACTTTACTGTCATATCAAATTCATATCAGCGCAGGGTCTTGGGCTGGGAAGAACAATGAGGGCCAGACAAAAGCGTGGCTCGGTGCTCTGAGAGTCGCCCTGATAACCGCAGCATAGGCCGGTCAATAAAACCAATCATCTCTAATCTTCTTATGGGGGACTAAACAGTTCCCCCAGACACTCCACAATGCCCACTAGACACAATGCGCACCACACTGTACCAATATAAGGGCCGCACCAACAGGGAGGAAAACAATGTCTGAACCGTAACCTCAGTGTAGGACCTCATCAACCTTATCGCCAGCTGCATTATTGTCAACGAAACATACAAAGTTCTTTAAGATTTGAAATTAGGGAAAGTTTATGGAATTTATTGCAACATTCAGAAAAGAATGCCTGTTTAATATTGTGAGATGTAGAGTTTTGAAAATGTAATTTCTATAAATAATGCTAACAACACTAAATCTTAAAATAGCTCGGGTATTTCTAAGTGTAGACTTGCAAAACCATTGATTGCCCTTTAGTATATTTTTGAGCAGAAGTGTTTTGGGGATATAAATCCATCACTATATTTTCTGTAGAATGTATCCCCACATGTCCTTGGCTACAGTGATGAAGAATGGTGTATAGAAACACCTTCATCTCCTAGACTCCATTCTGCTGTTTCTGCAGTCTCCTGCAACAAACAGCAGAGACGATTAAAGGTTAGCACCCTCATCTTTTAGCATATAGCGTCCCACCATCTCGCACAGGATCAACGCCCTAAATTTCAATGTTACAATGATTTTAAAATGTCTGTTATCTAGAGCTTAAAACCTACCAACACATCATGTTTTCAAATGATATCAAATTTTGGGTTTTGTCACATTTCCATAACCCTCCTCCATCAGCGTGTCTGTGGAGTTGCCCCAGACTTGAATACAGCTGTATGCAAAACCTCTCTGATGCTCCAACGCCTAAACCTCTCGACTGGGGCCTACCCAATCTGCAACAAAAAAAAGTGTGGGGGATGGGAGAGGTCACCGGCGTGAGGCTATATGGTAAGTGTAGCACAATTTATTTAAAATACACATATATATATATATATATAATTATAATTATAATACTTTCTTTGTTTGTTTGTAGTTCCTCATATTTGAATTTCCCATATAATGCATGACAAGATAACCATTTCCCGCTTGCTCCATTTATCGGTCTCCCGTCTTCCTCAATTTTCCTCTCTCTCCTTTACTCTCTCCCTAATGATGTTTGGCTGAGGTGCGGGTTAATCGCAGGGTTAACTGACGGCGAAGAGGAGTCGTGTGCTGTGAATATGAGACGAAAGCGAGGTTTAGTCACAGTGTGTGGATGAAAAAAAAAAAAAAAAACAGTGCATAAGTTTTTGTTGAATTGTTGCAGGTTTGCATGCTCTATGTGTTTGTGTGTGGCAGAGCCAGAAAGAGTAAAAGAAGGACTTGTGTGTCTTTGTGCTACTCCACATGCACTTATAAAACAGCATCAGCTGGGCATGAATGAGCATCAGTAAGAGCAACGCTTTGAAGGGAGGTTAAACGCGTGCCTTTGTTTTCATGTGAACGGCTGACATGCAAGATTTGTGTAAAAGTCACCTCAACAGTGGTGTCACCTCTGCTCTCTGTCTCAGTGGAATACAAAAAAAAACTGTCTTTGCTGCCAATGTATTACACTCATTGGAATTTGACTTTTTTTTACAGCAGCTAGTAATGAATATCTATGGAGGCAGTTAATGCTTATTCGGTGTTTCCTGTTCTGGAGTCTATTTCCTTTCCAAGCTCCTGACTGTTCAGACTGGAGTACATGACTGAGGACCAGCTTCAGTAATGTACAGCCTAATGATAACATGCATAAACTGATGGAATGCATGTTTGTACAAAGTAAGACTTATCTAAATAGAAATACGGTCAAATACACACAATATGTGCCGTTCACTCACACAAGCGTCTTTACATGCAACACCACTCCAATCAAAATCTTTGTACAACCATTACTTCTAGGAGATATCGATGGGGGTTCACTCTCTTTCAGTAAATACACACAAATACATACACATGCATATTCAGATCAAATGTGTACACACACACACACTTTTAAGTTTAAGATAAATCTGACATGCAAGAGCCTTTCAAATGTACACTAAACATACACAAACAGACAGGGTAATGACCCTCTTCTATTGGCTGTGTCACAAACAGATCAATGCAAACAGCTCATGACATTTATCAGAGTGAGTCAAGGACCTCCATATTAGTACTGGTGTTCACCTCGCTGGTCAAGTGGCTCAACATTATTGATATGTGAGTCCACAGAGCACAAGGACACAAGTCATATGTCTATAAAACATCCAAATGAGGAATAAATGCTGTGTATAAAAAATAATTTTAGGAATTTTGCTTGTGTGTGTGTGTGTGTGTGTGTGTGTGTGTGTGTGTGTGTGTGTGTGTGTGTGTGTGTGTGTGTGTTCGCGAGAGCATGCACGCGTGTATAAAATAATTGTTTTATTGAATGTAGCTCATTGGAAAGAGTACAAAACAAAATAAAATAGCAAATACTGGAATCTTACTGCACAAACAATGCAAGAAGGGTAAAAATATATAATTAAAAATAACATTCAAAAATGCCTGGCATAACATTCAAAAATGCCTGGCATAACATTTACCTTATACTGTAGCTAAGGTACGGTGTAAGCTAAGCCTTACCTATATTAGCTATCATCATATTTTATACCAAGTGTACATTACCTTGGGAAACAATTATCGTAATAGGAGAATACTATAATAATAATATTAATAATAATAATAACAATAATAAATGCATTTAATATATAATATTATTTTCTAAGAGAACAAATTAAAACGAATGGTAGAAATTTGTATTTGTAAATTTAATATTTTTACGTTATATTTCTGCATCAATATAAGTTTACCTGTGACCATGTGGACCACAATAAAGTGTGGTTCATCCTAAAAAAAAACTGTAAAAAAAAAAAAGTACAGTAAAGTTTCCCCTAAACTTCCAGCTTCCAACTCTCTCAATGTGTCTACTGTGTGTGTGTGTGTGTGTGTGTGTGTGTGTGTGTGTGTGCGCCCGTGCGTGCGTGCGTGTGTACAGGACTTGCAGGATTTAATATAGGCTAGTGTTTGTTATATCTTGCCATATATTACCATTTCTCCTTGGAGGGGCCCCTTGCATTCAAATCAGTGGCCGGCTGCCTGATCGTAGAGGACAGCTTACTAGGCCCCTTGAATTGTTCCCAAGGAACAATGGATTCCTTTGTCAACGTGTTTCTCTTTCTCTCCCTGTACAATACTGGAGGGTCCTTCTGTCTCTCTGTACTTAAGAAATGTTTGCAAAATTACACCTCTTTATATGCCTCTCAAAACAAGTAGCAGTTGCAGTATAAAAGTGTGGGAGGTTGAGGGGGAAAAATACACCGGAGATTCGTTTCTTTTCTCTTTGGTAAACTTCAGTCAATGTTTTAAATGGAATTTCCTGCATTTAAGAATGACGCTACCAACACCTTTGTTTTTTTTCCTCTGGAGCCCATCACTAATTTGAGATGTTTTATCCACCTTAGCTGTAATGCTAAATAAAACAAGGAAAAAATAAACACAACTTAGGCTACCTACATATTTTACAAAGACAAAAAAGTAATGAAAATCAAACTGATAAAAATAACACTTGTTTTTACACTTGTATAAAAAAAGAATATAAGATTTCAAAATAACATAAACTATCTTGAATAATGGTATATTCATCCCAAAAACGTTTCTGATCATGTGATGACGGTGATTTATTTGTTCTCAGAGTGCCTCTAAGCTGTGTTGTAGGAGAGTCCGGTTATAAAACTATAAGCTGTGTATCTGCATAACGAGTTTATAGTGCGGAGCTGCCCACCGGGCCGCAGCGCTGACCTCTCCCTCCTTCTGATGAATAGGACCCTAAGCAGATGCCCAGCTGTGCCTATTCGGGCCTTCAACAGCATTTCGGAAATCGGTATGATTTCCCTGGGAAAGTTGGCTCTCCACACCAGGACAATTTCTCCAACAATGTCCACTATTTTTTTCTATTGTATTTTCCATTTATTATTATTATTATTATTATTATTATTATTATTATTATTATTATTATTATTATTATTATTATGTGTAGTAGTAGTAATAAAGGTTATATGTTCTAATGTGATCAATTATTAAAATAAATTCAGATAGGGGAATTTGCCTGAAATAACGGACTATGGCGAATTCAAATGGGTTGAGATAAGCTGATGTTTGTTTGTGTTTACAGGTGAATGGAGCAGCAACACGTGAACAATTTTTATAAGACACATAGGCCTATTAAAATTATTCTTGATGTTTAGGCTACACCATTTTGTTTCGACATTTGAAAATGTCAAGACGCACACAAGACGCACCTTAAATGTTTAAAAATGTTTTGCTTTAAATTCAATTATATTTTACATCTATGGTGTGGTTTTGCTCAGATAGAATGGATTAAACTTCGCCCTTCAGCCCACCTCTCTATTTGCGCCATATTTTACACAGCTGTTTGCGCCAACTTCTTTGCCTAGGTTTTTACCTGACTTCAACCTTTATTTTAAACGGTCAGCCAAGCTTCAGCTGCTGCAGAGAAGGACCGAGGCTCACAGAGCCAGGCGGGGTGCAATTATAAACCTACATATTTGTTTTGAAATGCTTTTTGGCGATAACTCAACATTAAACTCCACCGCGGCACGTTCCTTCATGTAATTCAAATGCACAGGAATATTTTCCCAGCGTACCTCAAAAGTCCAGGGGCCGTAGCTCGCACAACTGGGGCCGACTCGCCTCTCTCTTTTGTTGGGACTATTGTGGGGGGCTGAGTGTTGGGATTGGGGGGGTGTAATGAGGGGCTGCGACCCCCCGATGGGGGTGCATTTGCTGTCCAAAGACCGTTAGACAGTGGCTGAATGAATGGGGCCTGAATGTCATTGTAATGCACAGGGACAACTCCCCCTTCATTCAGCTTAAGATGTGGAGGCCGCTCAGCTCGGCAGAGAGGGAGAGATGAGGGGAGAAAAAGCGACCGCAATTCAATGCAATTTCGCTCTCTCTTTGCTTCGTCTTGCACGTGGAGACACACGGAGGCTATTTTCACTCATGTTAAGGCGTTAATGCTGCTGCGTTTTCTGCACAGGTGAAGGCCCGCGGTTGCACAAAATGGAGAGAAGATATGATGGAGCCACAGTATATGGAGGATACTCGCAACGACGAGAGTAAGACACAACAAAGGAGTTTGAGTCCAAGCCAGCGTGGATGTATTAGTATAGGCTATATTTGGACAGAGGACGCTTTCCCTGTAGCAGGTGGCCGCTCTGCAGGCCGGGTTATTACATGTTCCTCATTTTTGGCAACGGGGAACCAATAGGCCTAACAAATGACTTGCATCAGTGAATTGACTTGCATTAATGTAAATGCAGGAAGCTCGTTTTGAGATGCAGATTGCGACGGAGGCTCAGATGAGACAATAGGCACGCCTGTTAAAAAAAGTTAATAATTGCATTTGTTTTAACAAAGAGCGCATTTGCGATTCTATAGGCTCAGTTATCGAGAGTGAAGTGCAGCGGTTCCATCCTGAACACCGCTGACGGTTCCTCCTCTCCATCTCTTTGTTCAGCCAACAGTGGGAGGTAGACAAGCTACGGAAGGAGGGAGAAATATTTGAAAATCCAATGGCATTTTCTTCCGGGACAGAAATCGATATATTCCTGTAGGATTTTATTGGGACGGCGTTGAAATGCATTGTATGAATGCACATAGATTTATGGCAGTGTTAATAGTATTTATTTGTTTAAGGTAAAGGTCAAATATAGGTTAAATTACTCAAATTGAGAATGGGCTGCAGACTGCAGGGCCACATTTGGGTCAACAATTTAAAAAAAAAAGAAGACGATTTTTTAAACAAAATTATTCCTGAAATCGAAAATGCACCTTGACATGGAAGCACTAAGCAAAAATATCTGCTTTGCCAATTTCAAAAAGAAACCCACAGGAATGTATTAAAAAGAGCAGATGGATATTTAGGCCTGATATAGGTCATAGCACCAAAATGGCAGACAACGGATCAAGGCAACACTTCGAAAACCAATTTAAAAAAATAAAACGTTTTAGTTAATAGTCCGAGCCCACAAGAGGACTATTATATTTATAATAACATAATAATGCAAAAATAATCAATTAGACTATAGGGGATTTCCTCCACCATGGTGCTAACAGTGGTGCATATATACATAAAATAATATACATACTGTGTAACTTAAAAATGCTTCACCTTTTACGCAAAATATGTTATGATACACTGCTACAGCAGCATATTGTATTAGCCAAGACCATCTGGGATAACAAGCCACAGGCCTTAGAAGAATAATGCTAATCTTTTACAGATGTGGATACAGTTCTATATGGATCTTGCACAAATAGTCCCACAAGGGGAAATAATTGCATGCTGATATGGGCCTGTCAGTACCAGGAATGTAGTGAAGGGGTTAATACATTTAAACTAATCAGTTTTTTCGTTTCATTTGTGAAGTAGAATTCATCCACCTTTTGGCCACCATTACATCTTGGCATAATTTCAGCGAAGAGGCCAATGCGCTGGCGTTCAGTTTTGGACGCGAGTAAAACTTTTAGTTGGAAATTAGTTTGCCTCACAATGACCAAAAAATGCAGTTCATAGTTGAGCCTAACCAATCTTTTTATTAACCATAAACCTGCAACATTCATAGCAGCATTTAGCTGCTGGTCATGCACCTGCTGGACTAAAACCTTTAAGCTGTCGGCATACAGGTGCACACGAGCAACAGTGGAACTGTCATGTTATTTTAGCTTCTTCTGCATGCAATATTGCAAGTGTTAGTAAATGCCAACCATCGCTACAACTTTTATCTGTAAACCTAAACAGTCTCCAGTGCATGCATGCATGACGTGCTGCAGAAAGTCAGGCCGGTGGTATCAAGGACATTATGGGCTGATGAGGATTTGGTTTTGATGGGGGGAGGTGAGGATGGGACGGGGGGTGGGGGCTTGGGCCCCGGGCCATGACGTCATTGTGCGCCCATGTAATCCTCTTGCGCTGAAACCCAATCAGCAGAGACTCGCAATTGTCTAGGATGGGAAGAGAGGGGCGCTCTAATCCAGGAGACAGTGGATCACACAGCCCGAAAGAAAGAGAGAGAGAGGGGAGAACGAGAGAGGGGGGGTATGCATCCAGGGCTGGATTGTGCCTGAAATGGGTCAGATTAAAAAGACACGAACCAAAAGGAACCGACTGACTCTTGGTGGAGAGAGGACCTTTTTGAATACAAAGAAGCCATTTTTTTCCGACCCCAAAGACGAGAAAAATCTGCCTCCCGACTAAACGAGCTTTAGGGTGCTGTGTGGCGCATAGAAGAACGATTCGCCTTTTTCCAGATATACAGTAGCCTAATGTAAAAGTAGTCATCTGTAGTTTGTCAGCTGCATGAGAGGAGAGAGGAGGTATCGCGCGTTTTGTCCGAGGGCGTTGATCGTGGACAAATCGGGGAACTGCATTCAAGCCAAGTTGAATGGAAAATACAGTATCTTCGCAGTGGGATGTATGACTTCAAAGAAATAGCCTTGTGACGTGCTGCCATCGTTGCTTCCTTCGGTTTTTACTGCTGTCTTTGTGTTTTGGGTCAGGCTAATGTTGTAAATGGAATGGTTTTGAGGAAGGACAAAGCAAGAGCCTGTGTAGCTTCAGTTGTCATTCTGTGCGAGGTAACCTGCCAAGAGATGCGTAAAAGACGCACAACCAGAGAATCAGAGTGTTTGCAAATGCTATGCTAATAACAAGAGTTTTCAGGTGCAAGCTCTGCTTCGCATCCTTTGATTATGGGCCGTATGCTGATGAGGTTCAATGGCGCAGTGATATCAATATTTCTTTGCTTGGAATCCAAAGAGGCGCAGGAGAATAATGTGGCCGCGCGCATTATTGCTGGTGTAGGCTATAAATCGGCTTACGATGTGAGTTCCTACATGCGTGTGTGTGTGTGTGTGTGTGTGTGTGTGCAAATCGGCTTTAGCTTTGTGTATTTGACTGTGTGCACGAACGAGAGCGCGCGCGCACGGAAACGGGAGCTGTACTTATATCGCAGTCAGGCAGTCTTGTATCCTTCTTGGCGGCAGATGCTGGAGGTTTGAGCGCGTGGAAGTCAGACAGGGTCGGAGGCTGCTGGCTTGGCTTCATTCTGCACCCATCAGCAGGGGCGAGGAGGCTTCTCGAAGGGTTGTCACTCTGCGTGTTCACAGCGGACCTTGATTTAATGTCCATACAATTAAGGCACGCGGTGAATGCCAAGAGAGGAATCTCCACAGCATCATGCTTCACATGTTTGATCTCTTCATTGTCTCATCAGGCCGCAGGATTTAGTTTACTACTTTGACCCGTAATGTTCCAGAAACAGGACCTGGCTGCCAAGCATAGCAGCAGGATAAAGCTGACTTCTGTACTGTCACTCAACTGCGCGTGAGTGAGTGAGTGAGTGAGTGAGAGTGTGTGTGTGTGTGTGTGTGTGCGTGCGCAAGCATGTATACGCGTGCCTATGTGTCTGTTTATTGCTTTGACTGGATGGGCGCAATGCGTACTTTAATATGCTATTACAGCATGAAATGAGGTTACCGCCAGTTAACCATTACATCACGTCTTTAGTCAGAAATAGCCTAGTTTTAAATGTTTAGTCTGCTTATCCATCAAATGTTAAACGCCTCGCGCAAAATACGACGCAGGTTTACGAAAACAATTGGACTTTCGCCAAGTGGGGCCAATGGCCTACCTCTGGGTTCTACTAACTTATCTTTCGGGAGTCATTGACATTTATGGTATTCTTTACATCTTTTTTTTGTAAATTAAGGAGCTGGCGTGAGGCTTGCTTCATTTTTAAGTAGCCTACGCAGTTTTTATTTATTTGGAGTAAAAAAATCAGTTTATTGTCAGGCGGTCAAGGGTGGGAGAGTTGACCTTAATATAAAATATAAAAATAATCAATATCTATATTTAAAATGTAGACCTAGGTACGACTCAATACATTGGCTAATGCTACTGATGCAAAGCCTGCCTACACATTAAACAGGGAAACATCTTAGTGCATTAACGCTAAATCCTTATCTATCTTAGGAGTCTGTGCGGCAGTCTCTATAGGCTATTGCAGTCCTATTGTAACCGTTAGAACTATTTTATAAAACGTCACAGAGACCAACACTGTAGGCTACAGTCTCAGCTATAATAACTTATTTTTTATAAACAAAAGTAGGTCAACAGCTCCAGTCCACCACACCTTCACTGTGCGGCTCAAAGCTCAGGCCTACAGCAGAGGCTGAAGAGCTTTGAAGGGACACAGACTGAAGATGGCTGCAGTGTTTTGTCGGATGGAGTCAACATATAGAAACCTAAGTGGTTCAATGCCACCTACAGGCGTCCTTCTGACAATGCATCTTTGAAGATGTAGCCCAGTTGGACTTAATACTACACTAAATTAAATAAACTAAAAGTTAATAAATAAATAGTTGCACAGGCTTTGTAGTATAGTCATCACCGAAGTAGTATATTGTGTCAGATGTCATCCCCCATTGAGTATTCTTGCAGGAAAGATACATTCAATTTAAAAGTGATATAGTTTTAATGATAAACTCAAGGTCTTCAACACATATTTGTGAAGATAAATTACTTTTAGTAAGAAGCAATTAATGAACCAAATTTGATTAAATTAAACATTAATAGGAGTATAAGTTGGCAAAAGTTGTATATTCTCTTTTTTTTACGTAGCCTACAGTACATCATAGGCTTTCATGTAACATAACATTTGTGATCCTATATTTGAATTGAACCTAAATATATGTCCCTTTTTAATCGAGAATCTGAGCATTGAGCCAAAAACAAATATAATTGTAGGGTTGTTATTAGTAATATATTTATGCTACACAGGGTTTGCTCCAGATTGATACGAGTCTATAGCATCGAGCCTGAATGTGATATTGTTTGCCTATTTTTTGTCTCAAGTTTCATGCATACTTTGTAATGTGACAACAAATAAAGCCTGTTCACACTGAGTTTCTTGCTTGTGATTCTCTTGTGATTATTTTGTGTAATTGGCAGTCATGCCAACAATGCACCATGCACGCAATACTTGCAGAACTACAGTACATCTGATGTGAATTATTTTTACAAACGGAATTGAAAAATTGATAACTTTTGAATCTTTTTGTACCAGATATGACAAACTGACTTGGTGACTCAAGGCAAAGGGGATGATCTCTTTTGGAAGCATACTACCTATAATTCATTGTGTGGCACAATATGCTATTACATTTTAAAGTTATATATATCGTAAACGCAAGGACAATTACCACCACCGTTTCATATGAGATCACTTAGTTTTTTTTTTTTTTTTTTTAACTCCAGAGTGTGTTCTTTACCTTATTATGGGACTAGCACATCCCACCAGCAGTTCCTCCAAATCAGGACCACGGAGAGCTCCTGTCAAAGAAAGAAAATCTTTTGACAAGTGTGGAACAAATATTCTGTAAATCTGTGCTGAATACCAAAACTGTTATACATTAGCAGTGCCTATAACTGAATGTGTACAAGGCACCTCATGCTAAAAAAACTGGACTTAAAATTTTTTTTGGCAAATAAGTACACAGATTTAAACCTACAGCCTTGGTCTTTACATTTTAAATAAGCTACTAAAATGTCAAATACTGTTTACTTATATATGATGGATATGCCATTTAACTATTTACATTTTAAATACCGTAAACCTTTAATCCCAGCAACAGCACTCCCATTTCTATGCTTTATCATACTCTGTTGTAGACCACTAAAGCCTGTGGAAACAGAGGTCTGCTTTGATAAACGTATTTACAGATACAGTATAAAGTCAACTGTAGTAACCTGATGGGGAAAAAAAAGACAACAGAAAGAAACGATTCCAACTGAGAGAAAAAAAAAAAAAAAAAACCTTTCAGTGACATTTAAGCACTGGGACTGCCCTACAGAGATTCCTCTCTTTGGATTAGGTGTAAGGACTGGCTGTTTACTCACTAACAGATAATTCATGAGATCAAGACAAAGTCATTTCTGAATGGACAGTTTATTAAGGCTTGATTTCTTCTATAAAGAAAAACCAAGATAGATCTTTTGAACAAGTTATGCCCACTACAACTGTGGTCTATAAGATAATCAATGTTTATTTAATATTTCATGTCATTAATCCTTTTGTAGTGTTGATACATATACTTTCATGGCTAACCTTACATCCCTCTATTGCAAACTAACATCTGACAGTTATCAATAACGTGCACGTAAGCCCTGTACTACAGTCACAACCAGTTCTTGCTTCCTGAGGCAATGATGGCTGTGACTCGGTCTTCGGTGGCATCCTATAGCTTCTCACCGGCCGATGACTCTGTACGCTGGTTGGAGAGAGCGGTGTCGGTGAAGGCAAACATGTGAAGGGCCTTCACCATATTGCTTGGATCTACCTAGCTATTGTTTTGTGCAGGTAAAAAGGAGGAGATGACGAAAGGATCCTGTTAGAGGTCAGTTCTCTACACTGGCCAGGTAAAAAAATACAACGCAGCTTCACACATCTGGAAATACAGTTGCGAAGCATACGGTTTATACTCACACTCGGAGTTACCTCAGCAAAGTGCAGAACTTCTGCCATCTCAAAGTAACAACGGGGTTAAGCTTTGACAGAATCAAAATAGATCAGATGCATCGTTTAAACATAATCTGAAAAGACCAAACAACTTAATGTGAATGACTTCAGGCCACAACTGTCAATATCCGTTTCAGCTCAAATATTCCAAACAGAAAATTAAGAATTGGAATCTGGCTATGTCTGATCAGGTTACCATGAAGCAACATCAGATTTAAACTCTTACACAAATACACAATATGCCAAAATGAGAAAAGATCCCTTAACATGAAAGAGACAGCCGTGTCGATTAGCAGCATTCCTTCTCTGCATCATGGTAACCTCACAATCCACAAAATACTGAACTGACAGCTTCAAAGTAATCAAGAGGATAGAGAACCTGCTGATCTCAAACGCTCACTAACAAATAAACTGCATTCTGGCTTTGAATGCTCTGAAACGAGAACAGGGAGGGGACACCGTCCTTTAAAGGACCAAACATCATCACCAGTCTCACAGAAAAGCTGCAGGACAGAATAGTTTAACATTGACTTCCTATATTGCAGCTTGCTATGCATGGGCACACGCATCTATTAGTGACTGTTTTTTTAATATCCAATCTTTTTTCCATTGACATACCTGAAAGTAATTTACTGTATCATAATCAATGGTTTCAGTCTAGAACAAACTATTTTTTGCAACAACCAAAAAACACACAGAAACCACATTTCCTTTTTCTTTTTTTCTTACTCGATAGTAAATCAGTTACATTAATTTTAGGTTATACATTTTTAGGCTTTCTCCATGAATATATAGGCTCCTACGTTAAAGCTTAGCATTACGACCAACATGATAAATCTAATTCGAGGAAAAAACCAAACAAAAAACAGAGGATTAAGACAGAATGATGGTGAATGGACAAATATGCGAACCCTCCCCCCCATTTTGTGGAAAGAAAAACGCAAAAGCAACAATTCATTCAATGTAGCGGTTACATAATGACATTTCTGATTATAAAACAATTTAAAATGGTGGATGCGACAATTCTCTTAGACTGGGTTACGTTCACAAGCAGAATCTCCTGATGAAACATACAAAAGACCTCTTCAAGACAAACATAAAAAAGAAAGCAAAGCAGAGGGGTGTAAGGGATGTCAATAGTACAATTTTTGACTTAAAATGGTGAGAGTTCTGGTTGTGGAGGACACATCCATTATTTCTTTTCCCAGAGGCCTTTGCAATTCCTCCTCAGAAATGCCTTGAGTCCCTTGTGACTTCACACTATCCCTGATTTCTCCAGCAGTGTCACTGTTTGAGCAGTTCTTTTGAGAAGTCATCAATAATTAGAAAAGAAAAGAAAAAAACATTAAGGCTCCAGAAAACAGGTTTCTGAAATGAAAATTGTCAGTAGTAAGCCAAAAAATAGAGATTTTGTCGATCTGAATGAAAAATAGATAAACCATTTAAGTTTTATTTTCGCACAGCTCCAAGTCCGACAACGCATTTGGGATCCTCCAACCCTGTTGGCACAGTTAAACCTCTGAAGCATGGCAATGTTGCCCCCCAATGGACAAATAGGGGCAGGACACATCCGTTCCTGATTGTACTGAAATATAAAGTGGCAGATTTTTTTTCTCCATGGTGCAGTCAAACCCTGATTCAATTGGAAAGAGGTGGTGGTGGGGGCAGGAGAGAGAAAACCAGTCTGGTGAGAGAAGAGTACGAGATGGAACAGGAAGAAAAATATATAAAAAAAAAACAAAACCAAAAAAAACACTGAACTAAAGTGGTGGTGGCTAATACATTAAATCAGCTTGTTATCCCTGCACAAGAAGTGGGTGGTACATGGGGCACAAAAAGCACAAGTCTCAACAATGGCAGAGATTCACCAGGATTAAATAGAAAAAAAATGAAGGACTTGGTTGCATTTTCATATTCTTCTGTCTCTTAAATCAAAAGTCCTAGTGTAACTGTTGATCAAGCCAAGGATAAATGTCTTCTATTGTTTATTCCTGTTTTGGCGCTCCTGTTAAAAAAAAAAAAAAAAAATACCATTAGCATTACCATTCAAACATTGTGTAACAGCACAGTAAACTGCAGGACATTTTGATGACGTCTACATATATCTATTTAAATATTATATAATTATCTAAAATGTCATCCTCACTGTGTGAACAACACAATCAAGAGCAATCACTAATAACTAGGGCTGAATGATTTTTGAAAATAATCTAATTGCAATTTCTTTCAAAAATATTGCAATTTAATACAGAATAATAGTCTTCTGTATTATTCAACAAAGATAAGCAATAAATCATTGTACAGTATGAACACCACAAGATTATATAGATTAAAGAAACTGTTCTTTCCTGGAGGCCAGGCCTGTATGTGATGATGTAATTAGGTGATGTATGAATTTATATGAATGACATCTTTTATTTAACTACTTAAGTCACAGTAGTATATTGAGCACTGACCAAGCCTGGTGTAAACATTCATATGAAAGTCAGAAACAAATCACACAAACTAAAGTGCAGATTGCAGAAATATAAAAACAAATATGTGGCTTTACCACACTTAGTATTTAGATTATTGAATTATTGTTTACTGTAGTAAACATATGTAAACATGTGGATTGCACTTTTTAAAACACCGTCTTTGAACTTTACTAGACAGTTAAATAAGTAAAAATATAGTATATACAGTATATACACAACGGTGTATTTTTTTTACAGCGCACACAGAGGAGCTGCCTCCTGCCCCTCCCTCCCCCTCATGAAGTTGCATGCCGCGTGCATGACAGCGTCAACGTTGCACTTGCTCAGAGAGGCTATCGTTACGTCAGTAGTAGCATGCTGCTGCTGGTGTTGCCGTGGGATTAACTGTACTAATAAAACCGTTGAAACAACGCAGCCACGCTGCTGTGAAAGCTCCCCTGAACGTCATTTCTCTGAGTCTGGTTGTTAGCCCTCTCTGCGGCAGTCTCCTCCGCTCCATATCTTTATAACGGAGCTAACCGCTAATCAGAGCTAATCGTTGCCAACCGAGCCTTCAGTTCTGCGTGCCTGTATCCATTAACAGCATGTCTGGACTGGAGCCCGAAAAACTTCATTTTAGTAAAATGGCTGTAAAAGTTTTAAACTACAACACAATACTACAGAAATCTGCTCAAGGTAGGGCGTAGCATTAGCATGCTAAGTTGATGCTTTCTCTACGGAGTGCAGACTGATTTGCTCTCACGAGTCACGTGACCAAATTGCAGCCTTTGCGATTAGAAAATTGTGTTTTAACATATCGCGATATTATTGCAAATGCAATTAATCGTTCAGCCCTACTAATATCGGTCAGAATTTTTAGAAAAAAGCACTTAATACTCGGGGGAGCCAATGACACTAACAAGATAATGTATTTGTTCTTTACCTGATCCAACCGAGAGCGGTTCTGTATCGGAGAAGGTTCAAAAGTCTGTCAAAAAGAGCAAATGAGGAAACAGAGAGAAAAAATTAGTCTCTCAGACACAAATAAACAGGGAAAAGAAAGTAGCATCTAGAAAAAAAAAAAGAGCAAGAATACACTTTTATTCTAATCAATTGTGCAAAATAAATATTTTTGGTATACTGAAGGCAACACAGTGAGATTACTGTGCCCACCTTGCGCACCTCCTCCTCCTCTTCCTGCCTCTTCTCATAATGGGAGAAGTCATCAAAGATGGAGGTGGTGTGTTTGTAGGTGGCGATGATCTTGAGCACCTGCTTGGCCTTCTCCAGAGGAACCTCCTGGGTGTCACGCGAGTTGGTCACTGGCTTGTTGTCGTTGTTCTCCAGGCGGATGTGGCGCAGCTGGCTATTAGGCACGTCCTTAACAAACAACCAGTCCACGTCAAACTTGCCCTTCCACTTGTCCTGTGCCCATACACCAGCACTGGTGCCATAGTCCACTGGTGAACGCATCTCTGCCACACCACAGAAATGACCACTGCCATTGACACTGAACAGAAGGTATACAGGGCCTTTAGCATTCATGGCCCGGAAGGCTGAGTCCAGCCGCTTGTTGCCGTGCTCCGTGCTGCACCAGATGGAGTACTTGATGGAGCGATGGATATCGTCCTCAGAGTAGCTCTTAATGATGAAAACACGTCCATTCTTCAAGTTCCATTCAAAGTTCTTGGGGTTGTAGCTATGGGAGGCACGCAGCTTATCCAGCACTGGGTGGGACTCTCCGCCAGGTCCCTGGCTGGCAGAAGTTTGAGGACCACTGTTCCCACTACCAACCATACCCATCACACCACAACCATCATGGCCAGGGCCACCCTGCCCGTAGCCTTGGTTACGGTTGCGTGGGGCAACCCAACGGGTCTGGGGTTGTAGGGGCTGGGTGTGGTTGTGGTAGGGCTGAGGTGGTGGCTGATGGTGCTGGTGATGGTGGGTCTGTAAGGCCATAGGCTGCATCTGGGGCTGCAACAAAGACTGGGGAGGTGGGGGCTGCATGGGTCCCTGCTGCATGGAGGCTAGAGGTGGCATGCCATGAGGCAGGCCAAGAGGCTGCTGTTGCTGCAGTGGAGCTGTGGCTACTTTAGTCACGGGGCCCTTATCCCAGGTCCCGATGTTCATGTTGTGTTTGATGGGTGGTGGGGGAAGAGCTCCCCCTGGATTGGGCATCCCTGGCTTCACCTTAGCTTTCAGCTGCTGCGGTTTGGCAGGCTTGCTGGCAATGGCTGCCCAGGAGGTGGGTTTGGGTGGTGGCATTCCAATAGGCGTGGCTCCGTTCCCTGTGGCTGCCACCACAGGTCCACCAATCACTGATCCCACAGCCTTGACTCCTGACCCCTGGCCAGTGACATCCCCTCCGATCTTCAAGCCAACCATACCCTGTTCCAGGCTGTTCATACCAGGGGCCTTGTTGAGGGTGTCACTGTGAAAGCCTGTCTGACCATCAGGAACCAGGGTGCCCCCCAGAGAACTGGGGGGATAGCTGTAGCTGCCACCGTATGCTGAACTTTGAGTCTGCTGGCCCTGGGAGCCACTTGTGCCCCAAGCAGAGAAAGCAGGGTTTTCAGGGAAAAAATTAAACCTGTGGGGGTAGATGCTGCTTCCCAGACCCCCCGGCTGGCCAAACACCGTGTCTGGCATAAAGTGATGGTCTCCATTACTCAAGGGTCCATAGGGGGTGAGGTATGGAATAGGGGGGTCCCCTCCTGTGGACCAGGGAGCCTCACTGAGGGGATACGGAAATCCAATGGAGGGGGCATAGTAGCTGGACAGGTAGGGGTCGGTAATAGACTGGTAGCTGTTGTTCTGGATGAATAAAGGTCAGCAGAGCCACAATATTAGCAAGTGACTTACAGTTTGATTTTAATCAGATCTGATTTTAAATAAAAACTATTTTAAATGGTTTTCTAACTTCATTTAACATGAGTGACCAACTTAATACATGCATTTTATGGTTGGGCAATAACTTAACATAAAACTTAATGCCATAAGAATACAATTCTGCTGAAAAGACCACAGCATGTTATACTACAAATTTCTGTTGTAAATTTTTTTAAGTGTTTGTTTTTTGTAATACTTAAAAAGGTCCAATATGTAATATTTACTGTACTAAATCAAAAAATTACCCAAATGTGTCCTCAGATATTAAGTAAATATGCTAAGCTGAAATACTATCTTTTCTGACAACAATGCTAATGCCAGTATTTTCTCCTTTTGAAATTTCCGTTCCGTGACAGAATATCGGTTTGTGTTTTAGCCTGTGTGTTGTTATCAACTACCCAGTTTGACAGCTGGGCCAGGTTGCCAGATATAGGCTACCTGTAAAAATGTAAACCCAGTGCGCTACAGCTGTAAATTTAGTACAGCCATGAAAGCAGCAAACAAACAGGATCAACGGAGAAAGACTCTACCCGACCTAAGACCAGAGATCTGACTTATCCCAGGTAAATATTGGAGATGTATTTGAAAGTTGGAGACAGCTTAGAGCCTAAAAGGATGCAGAGTTGGCTAATTTCCTCCTGAATAGGTAAGCATTGGCTTCAGGCTAATTTATCACGGCTACAACGGACGGGCCGTTTGTGTACTCACATTGAATTATATAGCTATTGTACTCGCTAGCTGGTTACTCGCAAAATCAATTAAGACACAGCCAGTTAAGTGATCCAGACTGGTCCTGGCTAACGCCACCATGCTAACCGCTAACGTTAGCAGAGGACCAGGCAAGCAGGCCATGGCTGTTTACAACATGTAGCCTGTTCAGCGGCTGTAGCCGACAACGGTGAGTTATTTTATGCCAAGAGAGGGGGACTGTAAATCGGGAGGACCGTGAGTTTGCAGTGTGTTTAGCGATTGTTGCCGTAATTCAGCCAATAAAGTGTGTTCAGCCAGGTGGAGAGGACGGCAAGGAAGGGTTATTTTTAGCTGTTCCTACTGTAGCTAATTCTAAGCCTAGGAAGTGTGTCTGTCCATTGGGTGGAGAGGACAGTGAGGTCGTTGTGTTTTAGCGGTTCCTACCGTAATTCTAAGCCGAAAAAGTGTGTCCGTCAGTTGCGTACAAAGCTCCGTGTGAGCACGGGCTTTTATAACTGTCAATATAGCCAGCATCTAACGTTAGCTACTCCGCTGTGCTGTGAAGTATGTCTGGCTATGTGAGACAAGCGTCAACATTGTTGTGGATGCTGCGGTCTCAGCCTGGCAACCTCCGGGAACTTCGAATCTGGGGAGGAGGGGGCGGGGAGACGACTCTCTCCAATATTTTTAATTTTGAACTATTTTAAACACTAGCTGTCAGTATTACATATTGCACCTTTAACTGTGGCATACAGCTCAGTGTTTAGATCATCAGTTTGATTATTTTATAAGTGATTGAGCACACATTTGCCAAATTGTGGCACACCGATAAAAGAAATATTTAAGAAATCAACATCACAATTTTCCTAACAACTGTCTTAAGATAGAGATACTGAGCTTTACCTGTGTTGATTGACCAGTGAGGTATGGCTCAAAGTCATTGTCATGGACAGTCTCCTTCTGATGCAGTGAACCATTTTGCACTGCAACAAAACATAATTACATTAATATACATTTAAATATACATGTTCAGTTTATTGAAGACAGATAGCAATAGTTGTTTTAGCTATCAAGTTGTTTTGAGTTTGGAATGTAACCTAGGCTTAAATTGTAATGTTGTAAAAAAAAAAATAAAAAAATCCTATTTTATTTGGTCAGCTCCAACACTGCACAAAAATAAATTTAAGAATAAACCTATATAAAGATTTACTGCTACTCATCATTTCATATGATCAACACGAAATGTAGTATTCAATTCTGTCCGTTCCTCTTGTATGTGCATGTGTTCTTCCCAAAAAATTGTAATCACTAAGCCTTGTCAAGCCAAGCCTAGACTGGAGGTGAATCAGCCTGTGGCCGGCTGCCAAGGAGGCCTGCAGGTGAAGCGTTGAGTCAAGACCTGCCTGTCACTCAACCAACTAAAAACTGCAGTAAATCAAAGATGACTTGAACATCATAAAAAATACAATTACAAGGCCATAACAACACCGTCGCCAACGCTTACGTTAGTGAGGAACTGACAACATGCATTACCAGTAAATCATTATATATAGCTGGGGTTAGTGGTGGCATTGAGGGAAGAGTGAGACTGGAAATACCCCCCACCCCAAAAAATATTCTTGATTGCTGATTTATGTTTACATTTTTTTGCACACTGTAGGGATAAAAGGTGGCTATAAAACTTTGCAGTTTGCCCCCTCACAAAGGATTCTGTGGTCAGCTTGAAGGGACCAAAGAATTAAAAAAAAAAAGTCCATGGAAGCTTCTAAAACCACTCAAAACCATCTGCTGTGTATATTTAAAAATGGTCATATTTGTTTTGGCAATATATGGCTAAAGGACTCTGCCTTTGTTTCAAATGGTTTGCGCATATAGAGAGCCTGCCTGCCACTCTCCCATGGTCAGGAGAATTCTTCTTTCCTAGTTTCTGACCACTTTGACGTGTGTAGGTGCAGGAAATGTACTAGCTACACAAACCAATGTACACACATTTACAGGGTTAGGGTTGAAACAGAACAAGTGTATTTTTGGAATATGATTGGAATATCTTCAGAATAAGGATGAACAGTAGCAAGGTAGATTATGCTGCAAGTGAAATTTATACTAGATTCCAAGCTGACTACAATCTCCATTTTTTGTGAAATAGCAAATTACAAACTTTTACTCACAACTTTCAAGGCTACGGGGGTTGAGCCTGTCATACTCAAAAGACAGATTTGGGTGTGCCATAACCTCAGGAACCAAATATGTAACTGCCAAAACATTAGAGATTGCATCAATAGACGGCATTAGAATTGTGCAGGGAAAACTGAGCATAAGCATCATGGACATTTTCTCATCATGGATACTATCAGCAAACAAAGAAATAAAATATTTTCCCCCACAAGCCACCTGCACTTTTAATGACATGGTGGATGTTGTACTCCAATGTGTCTCACATGTGTATGGCTTTCCCAGTATGCCCCCACTCAATTATTAAAACCCTGACCGGGATATTGTTTGTCATACTAACTTCTGCAGAACATATTCACAATACAGCGAGGCAAATTATTTCAGGAAAACATATTTCCCTCAAATTATGGTACGATGGTTACAGATAATAGCAAATTAACTTATCCCAAAAGTTTTTAACTTATGGAGTTGACTCAACTTATGTTCCCAAAATAATGTGTAGCCTGACAGTAGTGTATATCAGAGAATTAAAGGCTGGTGTATGTAATGCTGATTTAGTCAAAGAAGATATGCCCAGACTAAACAGATATCTAAACACATTCAGTCCTCTGTGATGCCGCAACTCACCTTTAGATGCTTGTCCCTTTGATCTCTGTATCCATGTTGGATCATGAAAAGAAAAGAAAAAGAGACATGGTTATCTTTGCTGAACTGAGATTTAGACGGAGTGCAGCCTCATATATTAGCAATGTATTTGCTCAGAAGTTGAACATTAAAGACTACTTCCTTAAAAGACGCAATGCAAAACATGTAATGTTACGCTGCAGTGAACGCTGTATACTTACAGTTGCCTACGATAGTTAAAAGTCATTTATTTGGTGTGTAACTTTTGGCGTTAAATCACACAACTTCGCTAGCTAACGTAACTAACGTTAGCCTTCTTTAAATGGCTTTATACACGCCAATAACGGTAATGCAGGTTGTAACTTAGTTTGTCATAATAGTCTGAATACATGTGGGTCCCTCTAGGAACAGTGCAGGGGTTTGTATCACCTTCCATACAAAGTTACGTTAGCTTGGAACACGGTTTAATTATTTCAACGTTAGCCTTAGGTATCACGTAACGCTATTCTGCCAAATGTGGTGAGTTTTTCTGCTACCTTGGTTGTACAAACACATGGCCTCAGTTAATAATGCGTTTGACAACGGTTTACATGGTAACGTATAACTTAGTCTCATCTTTCTTGAATGTCCAGTAAAAACAAACATTCAACATTCAACTGTTTAACGGAACGTAGCTAACTTGCTAGCTACATGCATGCACCGGCCAACGTTAGTGGCTAGCCAGCACTTCCGAGCAATAGCCATAGCCCAGTAAATCGTTAGCAGGTAGCTAGCTTGCAAGCTCTCTACAGGCGAGGTAACGTTACATTGTTCTTCCTACCTGAGGGTCAATGCTTGTGGCAGACATAATTCATTAAGCAAGTCCCTGGATTCTCACAGAGCCTGAGCTTGTGACTGGATTTCAAGCCCCGTGATTTGAAAGCAAGTTCACAGCTCAGTTACAGTTAGCTATGTGGCTAGTTATGCCGCTTAGCGTGTGGCTAGTAGTTGCAGCGCAGCCTCAGCTGTATGTTTTCCGCTGTGAGCACGTATCCCAACTTCCACAGCTCAAGTCTGTCGCCTCGGATACTGTGTCCGAAAGCAGTCAAGTCCTGGCACAGGTTTTCAAGTAAACGTTAGCTATGTGTCGCCGAATGGACCTTTCGGTGCTTGAATATTTCTGCCCTCGGTCGCCTTTTACTTTGTCTTTATTATTCCAGAGAGAGCCCTCCTCAGTTACGTTAAAGCCCTGTACTACACTTCCCCAATGGCTGCTCCATCCGGGCTTTGAGCGGCCGCTGCAGTTCACGTCATTCACCGTGGGGTGGCAAAAGTTTGAAGCATCTTCTGTTGAACAAAGTGAGTATAATTTCTGCGATTTAGATAATACAAAGATAGCGAAAAACGAATGAACCCAACTCATAAACATGGATACTCAAGTTAAAAAGTGTACTCTTTACTTTTACTGACATTGCTATTTTCTGCAATCCATGTGTATAAACCAGTGGTTCCCATTGCAAACTTCATGTTAAGGTCCCCTAAACTGACAAATCAGACCACGGACCCAATTCATAAGATTTCGTCCCAAGGGTCCCCATCTGATAAGAATTTAGCTTTTAAGATGTTTATAACAGAAAGTAGGCTATATGACACCCATGACCAACATTCTGTCATGTTACTTATGGTTGGAATGGTAGTGGCAGCTTGTTAAAAACATTCCTCGCCACTTCTTTCAGAGTAGTTCTGTAGACCACCATGTCCAACTTTAACATGTACGGCTATCCAGTGATGACGAGGCTCTTAGAGAGTGAAAAACTGTTTATTCCACAGATATGATAAAAAAAAAAAAAAAGAGTCAAAACACACATTGTACAACAATTACCTGAATTCTAATACATTACATATTTTAAATGTCATAAAACAATTTACTTTTGCAATGGGATTAAAATGCAAAACTGTAAATAATACAACATGGCTCTTACAGGAATTATAGTGAAAATAATTATTCCCCTGTTTGCTGGGGACCCCCCTGGAACTCTCTCAAGGGAAACAACCAGGGAGGCTATCAGCAGAAAGTGTGCGGTTTTTCTGCTGGGCCTGAAGATCTGATACAGTTTAGCACAGTGCAGTGTGCATGTGAGGTACTGGAATGTAAAAATGACACAAGGTAGAAAAGGGCCACAGTTACCTTGATCATTGCTCTAGTCTAAAGTCTACATCAGTCAAATCCCTTGTGGTCACATTCCAGCATTCAGCTCTTTTTGGCAGGTGACCCCATAGGCAGTTAGCCTGGGAAAACCCTGACGAACTTCCTGCAAATTTGAGATTAACACGATGACGATAGCGCAGCGACGTTGAAGCGTCATCTGCTTCATCACTCTGATTGGTTTTAGGTCTATCTAATTATGCCCAGAGGCATTTGAGCGGCGTCCGTTGGTGACGCCCCTTTGGAAATGGGCTGTGAATGAACCTTCCCCAGACCCACTCTCAGTTACAACTGAGAAGGGTCTGTTGTCAACCAGGCTAATAGGCAGTGGCATTATGGCATTTTGGAATAGAAACGTAGGCTACTTTTTATAGGATTTGTATTGGAAATGTGTCTGTGTGGGGCGAGGATGGGAGTTTCTCAGTACCATGCACATAGTAGGCTACATAGCAGGTTGAAACTTATAATAGCAGAATAACTCTGATGTCATGGCAATTTCAGCATGACTACAAAGTTATGACCTGGTTAGTTCTGGTCTGCAATATATTTCAGCAATATATTACAGTAGTCAATACTCCCTTCACCACCAGGAGGCAGCAATGATGCACCAATAGCCCCCTAAATTCTGTCAAAAGTCAAACCTATACCCTACTGTTTATACAGTAGCTATTCATTTTACTGACGGTATACAAAGCAGTTCATTTCCTGTCATGTGTAGCTTATGTTTTAACTCATGGCTGGCTATTTCAAATGTAACATCCTAAAATATGTGGCCAACAAAGTATTCAAAACAATATGGATATACATGTTATGATTTAAGTCGTCAAAAAGCTATGGCCACAACAACAAATCCCACAAACAAGAATAAAACAGTGCACCCTGAACTTTGAGTATTGTAGCCTATTGCCCCAAGGAACAAGTATGACTACACAGCTTATTAGTTTGTGTTGAACTATTTAACTCCTTCATCCTCACTATTAATCTTCAAACTCAAGAGCAAAGGGAGGATACATTAAGTAGGCCCTTGGGGAAACAAACACCCAATAGAGAGAAAGATCAAATAGGATAAACAGGATAAAGGTCCACTTTTGTGCTTGTAATACTTTGAAATGTCAAGTTTTCTTTCCAATATGAGATGAAGTCTTTGGGCTTTTGTTGAAATCCCTTTATTCATGTAGACTTATAGGTTAAAGTTATATGTTTATATTAGTTATATGTTATATGTTATTCAGTTGTAAGCTTTAAAGTGCCCTCATTATGCTTAATGGTATTTTTTAATAACGTTGTAATATCCCTTTCTACTCATATTAGTTGTTAGGCTATAGTATTCTCTGAAATGCTTTACATGTTTCCCCCTAAGAGGCGGAGCAACATGGCATGTTCAGGCTTTCATTCATTCAAGGATCAATGAGCATACATTCTGGCATTTGGTGGCTTTTCTGGAAAGCAGTCTCCTGTAGGCCGCTGTGCAGGCCCCCACAGCTGATCATATTATTTCAGCTGGTGTGCTGCACTCACCTTCAGTGCGCGCTCCACTATGGACCGTAAAAGGGATGACTGGCACAGGACAAGAAGAGAAAGGAAAACCTACATGCCACAGAATGACGGATGACAGGAGTACTATGCTGCGCATCCTTGAGCAGCCTGAGATGCGAAGAGAAGTGGAGAGACTTCGAACTTTTCAGAACTGGCCAGCAGATGCACCTGTCACATCTGGAGACCTGGCCAAGGCAGGTTTCTTTTTTCTAGGCCCCGGGGATAAAGTCCAATGTTTCTGCTGTGGAGGGATTTTAAGATGTTGGGTACACGGGGACAGCCCGGCCACCGAGCACAAGAGGCATTTCCCCACTTGCAGTTTCATACTTGGTCGAGCTGTGGGAAATATTCCACTCCAAGTTGGATCCTCCGACTCTGTGGACGGCCAGCTGTTGAGTCAACTCCAGAGGATGACTATGGATGAGCAGGGGACAGCTGGACAAGCGGTCTACCCAGAGATGGAGGCTGAAGATTCCCGGCTCACCACTTTCCACAACTGGCCCACCGAGGCCTCAGTCCAGCCAGATGTTCTTGTCAGAGCAGGATTTTTCTACACAGGTACTAATTGTCTTACTATAAAGCCTAAACACATTTATATGCTCCTTCTTTAATGTCTTAATATTTAGTGAGTGTCTGTGAGTAGATTTCAGTAAAAATATTCAGCACTGACCCAGTCCCTGCTAGAGCGACCTCTCTTTGTGAGAGAGTTCATGGTACAATTGTCCTGCTGAGTCATGATGTTGTGGAAAGAACAACCTGGACAAAGCTGGGGCTGCTAAAGAAGTAGGGCTTCCACAGCTTCAGGCAATACACAGAGTGAAAACCAACACAAAATAATGCAATCAAATAAAGTGACCCTACAATGGGTCGCGCTTTTGTGAAGCTACTAGTGTTCATTTTGTTGAGACTGTGTCAGAGAAGGGCTGATTCACCTTTATTAATTTGTACAGGTTTTAGTTTGTGCATCGGACTGATCCATAAAGACATGGTCTGTGTTCAGTTGTCAAGCTGTAGAGTCATTAGACTCTTCTCACAGTAGTCCTGTTCATCCTGACAGGTCATGGTGACAATGTCAAATGCTTCCACTGTGATGGAGGGCTGAGGAACTGGGAGCCAGGAGACGACCCTTGGCAGGAACATGCCAAGTGGTTTCCACGGTAACAGCCGGACTTGTAACAAGACAGATATAGACATCAGTTGAATACATAATTTGCCTATGCACTGGCAAATGAAAATGGTTTTCTAAATATATATTGTGTTGTTGTTCTGTGTGCTGCATTTATGCTTTAGCAGGTTATAAAACAGCATCTTTGTATTTGTCAGATGTGAGTTTTTAATCCAGGCGAGAGGGCAGGAGTACATCAGCAACATACAAGATGCTCATTTCCATCTGGGTGATACTGTGGTGAGAGCCTTTATCCCTCTTATCTGCTCAGAATAAAGTCTGTTTGGTATACAGCAGACATTATAATCACACACTGATAAATAACAGTTTGTCATTGCTGCATTTAAATCAGTCATGTCATTGTAAATTCAAAACGTGATTACTTTTTCTAGGGTGGATCACAGACCCTCACAGGCAGAGATATCGGATCCAGAAATGGTAAGTCATACAAAACTGAAACAAGGCAGGGAATGATGGGTATGTACAGGTACCAAGAAAGACTCTTTACTCCCACCATGTAGACCTGAATAACAAGATAGTCGCCTGCTTTAATGCCAATAATTATCATTTTGTATCTTTGTGACCATATGGTCACTGGTCTTGTCTTCCTCACCTCTTCCCCCCTCTCATCTCCTAGATATGGTCGGAGGTCTGGGAGCTTCCTCGGCCATGCTTTCTCCGGTCGTGCAGACTGTGCTGCAGATGGGATTTGAAGCCAGCCTGGTGGAGAGTCTGGTTCAGACCAAGTACCTTTTGACAGGTCAGCACTACACTTCTGTGTCTGACCTGGTCACTGACGTACTGCAGGCGGAGCAGGAGGAAAGACAGAGGGGGCCACAGAGCAGAGGTAACAGCCAGTGGTGGAAAGCAACAAGTACATTTACTAAGTACCATACTTGAGTATTTCCATTTTATGCTACTTTATACTTCTACTCCACTTCAATTCAATGGAAAATATTGTACTTTTTTTTACTCAACTACATTGATCAGTTATAGTTACGTTTCAGATTATTATTTTTTTTTTTACATAAAACACATATACGCTTCTAAAATACAATACATTGTTAAACATTAAGCCACTGGTTTCAAACCTTTTGAGTTGTGAGCAGTTCACATTACTTTTACTTTTGATAATTTAAGTGCATTTTGCTAATGATGCTTTTGTACTTTTACTTAAAGCTTTAGTGCGTAACTTTTTGGTATTAATGAACGTCCATTACATTCAAGCCATTGCCAAATGAGTTGCTACAAAGCTAATTAAGACTATCCGCTCCACACAACTCTCTCTGTATTTCTCAGCATGGCTATGTTCAGAAGATTATGTTGTCTGGTGAGTTTCCAGCGCAGAAGCTCGAGTGAAGATAATAACCTTTTCTGAAGAGTCCATCATGTTTTGCAACTGCATGGAGGAGGGGTGGGGGCACGCGCGATCACAGAAGGCTTGTATCATGTGGACGCATCGACAGTGTTGTCATTACTTAGAATTCCTCATGGGGTGACAGAAACTGCGCACTATAGCTTGTAATAGAGGTTTTTTTTTTTTTACATTGATGTATTGGTACTTTTACTCAAGTAAAGGATCTGAATACTTTTTCCACCACTGGTAACAGTCAACTAGAGGTATCAGTGATTAGCATGCTGAACCACTGTCATTTTCCACAGTAATCTATTCAAATACAATTTGCCAATTAATTTAGTTGACTATTTAATATGAGCAATAATGTGAGCAAAATTAGCAATAACCCACATTTTAATGTTACAATGGATGTCATAAGTTTGTAATATGTTTGACTCCTTCTCATTCTGTCTCTATTCACGTTTGTGTCCTTCAGAGCCAGAGTCGAGGCATGGCTCCAGTGCTGGAAATGTGAGGACACAATCACCCATCAGAGAGAAAGGTCAGAGGGCAACACCTATATGATTTGTAGGAAAACATTTGTGCTTCTAACACTTTTCATAATCAACAGTTGCCGACATACGATTGCTCTATCCAATAGACACAACACTTTGCTCGTACATAGTGCGAGTTTCCTCATCTAAATTTTCTGTTTGTGGTTTCTCCAACAGTGAAGGACCCCAGCCCAGAGGAGCTGCTGAGGCAACTGCAGGAGGAAAGGACCTGTAAGGTGTGCATGGACAAACTGGTGTCCATCGTCTTCATCCCCTGTGGCCATTTGGTGGTGTGTGGCGATTGTGCTGCCAGCCTGCGTCACTGCCCCATCTGCAGAGCTGTTATTAGGGGCAGTGTTCGTGCATTCATGTCCTAAATCTGTAGTGAGAATCTGTTATACAGGTGTTGCATGAGTGGCCTTGAGTTTTCCCCTGTACTCATTTTACCTTGTACTGATACTAAATAAAGAGGATTGCTGGTTGCTTGAGATCATTTTTCTATAATAAACATTTTAAGCTGTTCAAAATATGTGTATGCTCATTATTATTTGCCGTCAGAGTGCACTTAACAATTTTTACACGCACAACACACCTACTGAATGACACACAATATCATTACAAGAGCATGTTCTTTTATTAACAAACACCTATTTACATGAACACAAAGCACATGTCTGGATAAATAGGTTTACACAATCAGGTCACAGGGGTTGAGGCAACACAGGACACAAAATAGAAGAGAGATACAAAAAAAAAAAAAAGACCTTTTACACTTTCTATACAAAGAAAAAGAATTATCTACAAACACGTGGAATCTTTTTCAGTGGAGACTAGCACATATACTCACACTAGTAACAGGTTTCAACTAATTCCAGTCACTGGGGGTTTAGGAAAAGGCTGTATTGCACTGAGAGGAAGACTAGTTTTTACATAGTAGCATTTACTACCAATACTGATTATGTTACAATATGAGGTGCTTTGTGTTTTTACACACCAGTTAGCCATTCCAGGGGTGTGTAAACTTTAAATCATAAAGACAAATTATTGCATCTTGGAAATAAAGAGGTGACCAATCAAATCAAAATTAGCTGGCAGAAGTGGTCATATGATTTTCAGAATCATAACAGTTTGTGGACTGTCTATCTGGCAGTGAAGAACTTCTAATATCACAAAGGAATCTGACACGCAGCAGGATATTCTTAGGCGCAGACAAAATGACTGAAAACAACAGAATGAACTCCTTTGTTCACAACTCTTTTGATTCCCCAAAAATAGCTAAGCAGACAGTTTCAAACTTAGCACAAGAAACATAGTAGTCAGACAAATAGCATACTGAAAATGTGTTGGATTGAAATGTAGTGTGCAAAAACTGATCTTGACCTAAATTATAAAGAAAAGGACGGAGTGCAGGGTTTGAAATAAGGCGGAGCTACAGGGAGCTTGGCTCCCCTGAAAATGACATGAGCTCCCCCTGCCCTATATCTTAGGGTTCCTGAAATAAATAACAGGAAAAGTTATGTTGCTGAAACGTTGACTTTTCTTAAATAAATCATGCAGAGGTGAAAAGTGTGTGTTGGGAATTTACTTTTTTCTTGGGAATATGTTTTCCGTAAGACCAACATTTGAGGCTGTGGACATGTTCATAATTGTCATGGGATGCAACTTTTGTCTGGTCTGTTTAACAAACCATTGTCTGTCCACTGTGCGTTGGCATTTTTATTGTTGCTTGCCGGATAAAAAAACAACAACAACATTGCACTATTTTTTCTGTTTCTTTGTTGTCCCAGGCTAAATATTCTCTGAATGAATGGAAATGTATTGATAGTGTATTTTTGCATGTGTGTAGCCCTCCAACCCCTGAAAATAGGGCTCCCCTGAAAGCCACAGTGTAACTCAAACACTGACCGAGTGTAACACTGAAACAAGCTGGGCAAAGTGCCTACTCCTCCTACATGACAATTACCAAGCTAAAACATAATATTTTAAGATTTACGGCAAAAAATAGATTTAAGACAAACATGGAGATTTATGGACCCTGTAGCAGAAACTCAGTAGCCTTGCAACTTGTACATGAACACTTTAAACACCAGAGAGCAGTAGTGATTCACACAACCAGTAGGGCAACAGGGGCTCTGACTTTAGTACTTTTAACATTAGGTGCTAGCAATCAGTATAGGAGACATGACCCACGTGTGCAGTGACGGACTGGCCATCTGGAATTTGGGCAAATGCCAGAAGGGCCGCACCCCTATTGACCCCTATGGGCCACTACTGATAAAGTTATTTTATGCATGCGTAGAAAGATTAACTTGGAAGGCAGAGTTACTAATTTCCAAGCTAGGTTGTTGACAAAAATAGGGCCAGTGTGTTGCAAATGCCAGGGCTGTTTTTTGATCCCAGTCCGTCACTGCACGTGTGTGTATTTGCCTAAATAAAAATGTGTGATGTTGCTCGGTCAGATAAAAAATAAATCTGAGTAAGAAACGACTCTGCAAAAGCTTTCAGTTGCTGTTTAACCAGCTCATATACAGCCAGAAGACATCAGTTTTCCTATTTTGTAATTTCTTTATGTTATACACATAATTACAATACAAACCCTGTAAAAAAACATGCTATAAAACAATCACAACTGAGACAATCACCACTGAGAATCTACACTGGTGAAGTGACAGGAGACAATGCTGTGCTTCACTCTGGTACAGGCCGCTACTTCTACACTGAAGACCATAGCCATACAACTCATTGTTGTTGAATGCAATGTGAATAGGGAAACATTCTATTGTTTTCTCGAAGTTAAAAATATGCTGTGTAACCTTCACTTGAGCGTGTGTAATGATCACCCATGTCAGCAGCCCGACGTGTCAGTAGTTACAGGAGAAGAACTGATGGGTAAACAAAGCTTTCAGCCAGTCTTCTAACACCTGACACTTCAGAAATACTTACTTGGCTGTTGTTGAAAATAGTGATAACAATAAAGACTCCAGAAATAAAAGTAAGACTTGCCGTTCCTTGTTTTTTAACACCTCTTACGCTCAACGCTCTTTTCCATTCTTGATAGTTCGCATTACAAACTCTAAATCTAAAAATTCTTCCCCCCTCTTGTTTCATTATTTACATTTTCTATTTTTGACAGATGCCCCTGTAGGTTTGGTGCTTTTGTTTCATCCCCTCCCTCTACCTCTCAACTCCCCTGCCTCTTCCTGGTTTGCTTGTGTATTTATGCACACAGATCCTGGCCTAAAGTAAACAGGCAATGAGCGCACAATAGCTCATTCCATGGGCTCCACTGTAATTCAGCCCTCCGGCCAAGATTTGAGCCAAACCAGCAATAACATGCTAAATCACTGAGTCCTCTAAGACACAGTACCACAGACTGGGAATGCTGGGCAGTCCCTGATTACATACACAATGTATTTATATACTGTATTCTATACAGTCTTGGGGAGTATTAAACAAGAATGGGCAGGTCACAGGACCTCAGCGGAGAACTCAATACAAAGAAAATGACTGATACTTCCCTAAACACACAATATGAGGCTTTGTTGCACTGTAATCCCCCCTTTTCCCAGAACCCGTCATCCCTCCCTGGAAAACAATGGACCCTAACGGAGTGTTGGCTTTTCTGGGCAGTACACCAGTAAATGACATGTTTAAAGTACTGAAATCGAGAAGGGGAGGAATGTCTGGCGTGCCCCATTGAACTGGATGTTTGTGTCACAACAGCCATTTTGTCTCCGTGGGAATTTGCTGTGCCACCTCCCCGCTGGACGCTCTCTTATTTACGTAGACCTACAGAAACATGGAAAGAAAGGGAAGAGAATTAGCGGTTTTTGGGCACCACACACACACACACACACACACACACACACACACACACACACACACACACACACACACACACACACACACACACACACACACACACACACACACACACACACACACACACACACACACACACACACACACACACACACACACACACACACACACTTTCTCCTGGATGAATTCCTCCTGGATATAACTCCCGGTAGATTGGGGGAGACAAAAACGTCCTCCTTCCCATTAGAGACGGAGCTGATTAAGCTGTCAAGAAGCTAATAAAATATTAATGTTGGCAGAGAATTATTACATGACTTCCCAGACTTATTGTTATTAAGTTCTAACACCTAATTGATTAATCCAATTTTAGACAGACCTTTGTGTGTTTTTCTCCATGTTCTTCTATCAGTAACTGCCTGCGGCCTGGGACACATGTGTACCACATCCATACACACAACGGTGTCATGAAAGGCCTTCATGTTCCCTACAGCCCTCTGACCAGATGTAGCATGTTTCAGAAAGACGTTTACTCCCCAGACATGACTCAAAGCTCCAGATACTGAGCAAGCAACCGTCTGCACAATCACTCCTAGTCAGTAGTATTTTGTAACCCCTTGAATCCCCTAATAATAATAAAAAAAAAGCTCTGGAACAATAGAGTAGGGGAGCGTTGAGTTGAGACTTGTTCTGATTGATGAACATTTTGGGGAAAATCAGGGGATGTACTGTAACCTTGACGAGTAAACGATAGCATGCAGGCAACAAATAGGTACAACCCAAATTGTATGGGCCCACAATGGATAATGTGAATATTTACATGCATATACACATATGGTAGCATGACACATTCATACTTACAGGTACATGGGCTTTAAGAGGAGATGAGATGGTTTCTCATTGACATGGTAGAGTGGGAATGGGTCAAATCCACCAATAAAATCAACTGAAAACAAAGGATTAAACACATAAATTATGGAGTAAATGAAAAGACAGACAACAAAATAAGACCCCGTAAAGTAAATGAAAAGACATGCATTATCAAAACTAAAGATAAAAACACACAGCTGAATGAGAAATGAAATGGAAACTAAAGACACAGTGGGAACAGATGTAATGCAGGGATGGTTGGCAGCTTGTAAAGAACAGTACAAGTCTTTTTTTAGTTTTAATAAATCAAAGTCCATCCAAAAACAAATAAAACAACATATCTGCTTCAACTTTTTTAAATCTGTGTGTCTGCCTGGGGCTATATAGTCGAAGCTTGAAAACAGGTGAAAGCTGGCCAGCTGTCAAAATAGCCCAAGCCTTTTTATCGCTCAGAAACAGAGGTGACCTTCAGCCACCGACCGAATGCTCAACCCTTTCTGTTTATTTTCTCACTAAAGAGTTCAGACTCGAGGCGGTGTGCAGATGAGCAAACCAGTGTTATGTCGCTTGAGAAAGAAAGAGGGACATGCTGGTAACCAAAGTGCTGTGTATTTTTTGCACAGACGCAGAGAGATATTTTTGAGATGAAGGGAAAGGCTTGCGGCTGTAGAGGGGACACAAAGGCTGAGAGGGGGAGAGAAGAGAGAAAGGGGGGGTGGAGGGGGGGAGCGGGGTGACGGTGGTGCTTCACGCTTGTTGGCCTGACTGACAGGGGGCCAAAGAGATTAGGCTGGAGGAGCGCATGTGAAAGAGGCCAGCATGTCCAGGAGCTAGGAACACCATGAGGGGAGGAAAAGTAAAAAACTGAGATTGAACCTGACTCAGTGGAAAAAGACACCAAACAAACAGCGGATCCTAGTTCAAGAGGATAACCAAAAAACTAAAAAAAAGGGCTGATCGGTTACTTTCTGGGAAACAACAGCTGTGAGGGTGAAAACAGTCACAAGCCAGCTACAGGAAACTACTGTAAGGCCAAATCAGTTCCATCCTGATAAGATGAGGCAGGGGTGGTCTGCTGAATACTGATAGGTAGGCAGGATGAGTGCAGAGAGCCACAGGGTGCAATGAGGGCTGTCTCTTTCCTTTGACCCTGGCCTGGTTTCCTGGGTTTCTCCGTTTCATCTGCACACCAGATACACACCCCACCCACACAGACAAACAACGCCCCCCCCCCCACACACACACACACACACACACAAAGCCCACACACACACACACACACACACAAAGACCCGCTTTCCCTGCTCTTTTCTGTACCACTGATTTTCTCATTATAAGCAGGTGGGGACCCATTCCCTGCCATGATAAGCTGTGCTGAGGAATACGGTTAGATGATAATGATGGTTGCCATTTTTAGACACACAAGCCCGACCGACCAAAGTGTTGGATTGACAGACTGTCAATCCAACACTTTGGTTCAGAGTAAGTATCATGACAACTATCAGATGGATGGCTGTGAAATTCGGCACAGATATTCAAGGTCTCCAGAGCATGGATTCTAATGACTCAGGACTTTTCATCTTGCACAACAAACAGGTCAAATGTTCTGTTCATGACAGGGTACCTTGAACTTTACCAATTTCATAATTAGCATGGCAGATCACTGCGTATCCCACCATCTTAAAGCTCAGAATCTGAGCCTCACCAGGTGCCACCACCTGCTCTTACTCTAATGAAGACCGCCTATATGTCAAAACATTAGTCGTTGCACCTTATTAAAAGCATCATCTATAACCCTGTGCTCCATCCTTCCTACATACTTTGTAATGTATTTCAGCCCGTTAATTGCTGTTGAACTTTTTTCTCATTAATTATACCTTGAGGTGGATCTTCTATGTAGTTCACTGAACTTTGAAGGTCTAAAAATCTGTGGATGTTTATTAACAGGCATTTTGAAAACACTACCATATGTTAGGTGATATCTCACTGTAATGTGCTCCACCTTTAGGTGATGTTTGAGACTTGCTGAAACAATCTTTATGCTTTCTCTGTTAACAGCAACACTTTGAAAATGCCTTTTAAAAGCTGCTTCGATGGAATGGTGAAAGCTGCATTATAATATTTTGGCATTTCCGTGTGGATGGCAAAGATTTAAAAAATGATTTTAAACTGCTTCTTTCTTTCAAGATTATTTTTTGGGCATTTTAGGCCTTTATTTTCACAGGACAGATGAAGACATGAAAGGGGAAAGAGAGGGGGAATGACATGCAAGCAAAGGGCCGCAGGTCGGAGTCGAACCAGCGGCTGCTGCGTCAAGGAGTAAACCTCCATATATGTGTGCTTGCTCTACCAACTGAGCCAACCTGGCCACATGATTTTAAACTTATAAACGTGAAACTGTCCTCTCCAGTGTGGGGAGTGGACTTGGAAACAGATCACTGGCACCCGATCGGTGCATGTGACCCTGTAATACTGAAACGAGTGAGCTCAGTTTCTTCCAGGCAGAGGGAGCAAGCTGATTTTTACTGGACACCAGCAAGAAATGAAAGGTATGTAGGTCAATAGTTAAGGCATCTATATGGTGGCCCTAAACAAGCAGGAAGTAATGTAAGACATTTATGTCTCAGTTCAAGTGGAAACAGGTTGAAATCAGAGGACCTGTACTGAAGCAAGCGAGAAACTAACAGTCAATCACACTACTGCTGCATCTCCGTGTGTGTGTGTGTGTGTGTGTGTTGGCTGACTGTGAAATGAAGCACAGGCATAAAGGGAAAAATACCAGGAAGGAAAAACAGGGTTGGTGAGAATAAAAGAGCGTTGGTGAGCAGGACCAAGAGAGAAAAACAAGGCAAGACAGAGAGATAAAGGGCAGACAGATAGTTTGAGACTTTAGAGCTTGTCTGTAACGCTGGAAGAGGTGAGTTACTAGACACAGTCTCTCTCGCTCTCTCTCTCTCTCTCTCTCTCTCTCTTCATAGTTGGCTCCATTCTGCAGTACTGCATCTCTGTCCTCACACACCATTACACAGCTATCATTTCTACCACAACCACAAGACTGGTTTAGCCGTTTCATGCTTTGTTATTTCGCATATGAAAACTTCAGGAATGTTTGATTAAGAGTTTATTTAAAGTTAATCATCCATGCAGAGAACGGTTCCAGGCAAAGACAGACCAGGAGAGCTTCTGGATTATGTTTAAATTGAAATGAAACTCAGGTGAGAACCTTAATGTGACAAATACAGTAAAGAATGCTGCCACTGTGTTTAGTTTTTGTGCACAATCAGTGTCTTTTAAACCCTCATTATTTGTGTCTTGTTTACTGCAACTGCCTAATTTCGTATTTGTCACAATGTCCAGCACGCTTTCACTCTATTCAAAAATATATCTTCCAAGCATGCACTGACCCAGTCATAATGTCCATCATCCATACAACTTAATTTATAAAATAAAGATATAATGTTTAAAAGGTGTTTCTATCTGTGTCTGTGTATAACTGAACATACAGTAGCTCTAAAAACTATAAATGGGCAACAAAAAGGAGGAAAGCACTTGGACATGGTGAAAACAAGACAGTACATATATCAAATATACTGTAACACAACAATGACAACTGAACACATTATGTTTGCTATATTTTCAACTCTACCCAATCAAAATGCAGTTTAAAAACTCTGCCCACCCACACAGGTTTTTATTTTATTTTTTTTAAATAACATAAAAGGTGTAAATTGTCATGCCCTGACAAGTTCAACAAAACTAATAATAGTGTCAGTCAAGCATAGTGTGTGCACGTCCTAATCAGGCAGCATAGTGAAAACGCCTGTGTAAGTGGATTACTGGTGTGAAGAGACTTTCACAACAAACATAAACAAATAATGTGATATGTGAAAGAAAAACATGCATCACACTCCAATGGCATGTTATTTCACACAAGAAAGTGAGTACTAACTATTTGAATGCAGATATTTTTTGCAGTAGTATCAAACTAGAATTACCTTCTTGCGGTGTTAAGTGTCTGCCAGTTAAGTTGCAGTTTACATCCATGTCTAGACTCATAATATATGTATATAAAATGTTGTCATGATTAGCATATTCATTCGTGAGTTATGGATCACAGTGAACTTGACCTTTGACCCCCAAATCTAATCAGTTAATCATTGAGTCCAAGTGGATGTTTGTGCTAAATTTGAAGAAATTCCCTCCAGGCGTTCCTGAGATATCGCGTTCACGAAAATGGGACTGATGAAAAACACAAGGCCAGCTGCACACTGGCTGCGTGGCGTGACCGTGGGGTTTCTGTTGTGTGTCAGTTGCGTGGCGATTTCTATGTCTTTGCACACCAGAAACGTGTCTGACGCGGCGCTGCTGCTGCTAGCCTTGTCTGTACACATGTATCCCACTGATAAAATGAAATACCATGTTAAACATAAATATATAGTGATTTGATTACAGCAAAGACAATGTCAGCAGTATTGACGTTAAAAAAGGCTACAGAATATTTCGTTCTGTATTGACAGGTAAAATATCGATAATTATTTATTATTATTTTTTTAAATTACATTTATATCTGCATTTATGTCAAAACCTAGAGACTTTCAAACATCAAAATGTCATTTATTAAATGTATTTGTGTCAAAATGACATGTAAACATCTTTTCGTATTCTATTTTTCCTGGAAACGCTTCCAACACGCTTGCGTGTCGTGTTTTCGGCGCGTCTGAGACGTGCGTGTCACGCAGGCAGCGTGCAAGCTCTAACCGGTTAACATGGGAGCCGAAATAAAAACGGCCGAAATAAAATTACGCCACGCAGCCAGTGTGTAGCCGGCCTAATGCCTCTGGCCATGGCTGTCACTCGCGCAGAGGCATACAAACGAATACAGGGCTTTTTTTACAGCTGATATTTCATAGTTCCATTCATTCCATTCAGACATAGTGTCCCAGTAAGTCATGACAGTGGGACAGTGAGTCAACATGCACAATACCAGGACCCTGAAACTGAAGCCGCTATGTGGAATTCAGCCATCATTCATTCTGCTATGTATACCTGTGCTTTTACCTACGTGTGTGTAAATGTGTTAAAAAAAAAGATGTATTCACAATCTTTGAATGTTCTTTAGGTTTGACATCACTTTAGAATAACATTTTGAAGTAATAGCATCAGGGTGAGACTTTTTTTTGACCTTTTCACTCTTTTTACAACCTGAGGATATGCTGCCACCTACACATCCACCCACCCCTCCAGTGTCTCTGTCTGCTATGGAGGATTTTCTGGGGATGTGACTCAGCACAGAGGGCGGCAGCATAATTAGCAGACATGCTAAAGCGAGCTTATCCCAGCGCTAGGCTTCTAACTCCATGACCTACTTTACAAAGAGGATTTTCCCCACCACTCATTCTGTCGGTGTGTCTGCTCACCACCGATAACTCTGTAACAAATTCACACACACAATTACACACAAACACCGACACGGCAACACTTAGTCACACACATTCAGCTAAACACACACACAAATACAAGTGGTGTATAGGTACGTGTGAGTGTATATGCACTGATAAAGTGACAGAGGGAGAGATGAAGAGGCATCAAACGGGAGAACGCACGCATGCACGCACGTGCACACACGCACGCGCACACACGCACACACACACACACACACAGTATGAGTAATAAAGCATGAAAGCCATGTCAAACCCTGAGCTGATGGTATATGATGCTTGTTATTCTGCCCATTGTGCTTTCTTGGCTTCTTGCGAGTGTGTGTGTGTGTGTGTGTGTGTGTGTGTGTGTGTGTGTGTGTGTGTGTGTAAAGGTGTGTTTCATTTCGCTATTCTGTACGCAAGCCTGAGCACTTAAATCTAACTCACCCATCTCCCTGGAGAGTGAGAGAGTGCTCGGCGTGAGAGGAATTCCTGTCTTATCTCCTTATTCTTGAAAAGCTCATCTTGTCTTGTGTTGTTTGTTCCTTTTCCCCTCTTCGGCTTAATGAGGCTGATAAAACAAGGGACTAGAGACCTCTAACTTTTTACAAGCACACCTTATTAAAGCTCAAAAGCCAGAGATGGGAAAAGAGACAGAGAGGAAAGGGAGACAGCAAAGATTTCTAAAACACACTAAAATTGGATTCTCAAACCTGATTGTTTCAACTGCGAAGAAAGTGAAACAGGAATAAAACAAATAAGGGGGAATTAAAGAGAAGGACAAGTTCTGAGTAAGAGAAGAGGTGCTGAGGCAGCTGGGGAGCTCAATGCTGAAACTTGCTTTAATCTACACATCAAATAAGAGGGGGGGAAATGAGAGCGGCAGAGTGCCTTAGCTGGTTTCTGTGTTGCTACGAGTGTGTGTCTGTGCACCTGTGTCTGCAGGAACAAATTTGTGTGTGTGTGTGTGTGTGTGTGTGTGTGTGTGTGTGTGTGTGTGTGTGTAGGCAAAGGGTTGATTACAATAACAAAGAGCTAGCAGTTGGAAGCGATGTAGCAGCGTTTTACTCCAGCACAGCCTGGATCAGAGAAGAACTGCCAGATAATTGAATAAAATCCCACCATGTTCTGTTTTCACCCAAGGCTTCTTTAAGCAACCTTTCCTAATTGCTCTGTTGTTATTTTTAACATGTAGATGACTGTGCGCTTTGAGTTTAAACAAACACAATCTGTGCTAACAGTCCATACGGGATGAACCAAGCTGAAATGTCACAGAAAACAAAAGGGAAAGTCTTTATTTTCTATTATAGTTGTCTCAACTCCTGCTGAAATGGTATTGCCCTCCAGGGATTACTTAGGGGTGACCGGTGATTAAATGGTACTGCCCAGAGCTGGGGGTGGTATTGCTAACCACTCACAGCCAGTGAATCTCTGGTATGTGACCACCAAAGAACTGCTTGGACGTCTATACCACTCGTCTACAGAAACACACACGGAAACCACATCACAAGTCCCCCAAATTACAAGTCTACTGTTTAAGATGTAATTAGTGCATGTAGTGCTTTGTGTATTAAGTTTCAAATCAAATCAGAGTTTGGGTGTCTGACAAAAGGACATGATTACAGCCAGGCTCCAGATACTTCATAATTAGTATTCTAACAAGCGCGTACAGTATGTATGATTATGTGCCTGAGAAACTCCATTTAATCTTAGCTAATCCTCACAGAGAGTTAATACATTCAACTATTTGGTTTCAAAGCACTGACTGAAATTTACAAGGGAAAATATGTAAAGGCAGATTCTCATGCATGTGGACAACGCTATGCGTCCTGGAGATTTACTGCGGTGCTAATCAGATATTTACGACTGCCACTAACCCTTAGATCAAATGTTTCCTGCCCTCTGATTGGCTAACCTCCAGCAGGACCTCTGACCTGCTGCCTATGAGGTCACAGCAGCTGGGTCATTTATCACATGTGTCCGTCTCTGGTTTCTCCTTCTTCTCTGATGACTCATTTCACAATCCCCCGTCGTCTTTTTCCCACACCCTTTTCTCACTCTGTCTGCTTTATGCACGACAGGATAAGAATGAAGGTCAACTCTCATCCTCATTTGACTCCATGTTTAAGTTTTAATGCAGACTAACATACGCCGACACAGACGGGAGCTAGAGCATTGATATACTGAGCCACTTTAGAGGAAGGATGTACATGTTTGACTAGCTGCAAGAGAGACAGGCACGAGGAGGGAAGGTGTGCATGTGTTTGTGCACAAGAGAGTGGGGGGAGGTGCAAAAACACCCACCCTAGCCAGGCAACAGACAGCTGGAGCGACAAACAAGGGGGCACATGGAGAGAAGAAAGTGAGAAAAGTGAAATCCAGAGTACATTAAAGGAGGTTCACAACAACAGTGAGGACCACACAGACCGACAAGTAGGAGAGTTGAGGCGAGGAGTGGACACGTGAAAGAGAAAGGAAAGAATGGGCTAAAGGAGGTGTGGAGAGGAAACACATGGCTCCTTCGGTTCTGGAGGGAGGGAGACAGAGAGAGAGAGGGCCCAGCTGGCGTGGGGGAGGAGAGGGGATGGACAGGGGAGAGCTGGAGCGGTGATAGTGTGGGGTGGAATAGGAAGAGAGGGAGATGAAGAAAAATGTAGCCCTGTTCTCCTCAACTCGGGTGTTTTCCATTTCATCTGTGTGAGAGGGTCTGAGAGTGATTCATTTACTGTTGCAATGAACTGTTTCAAGAAGGATGTTGTGTGTGTGTGTGTGTGTGTGTGTGTGTGTGTGTGTGTGTGTGTGTGTGTGTGTGTGTGTGTGTGTGTGTGTGTGTGTAAGGGTGAGGGTTAAGTGACTTACAGCTGTCCTCCTCCTCAGTGATAGCACTGACAACATAACAGGCATACACGAAGCCCAGGAGCTGTGAACACACAAGCAAACAAGAGAGGTTAGTCTCCGCAGAACTGGCAATGTGCAATTAATAAACAGCTGTGTGTTTGCTTTGATTGACAAAATGATAATACAGAACATCTGGAAAAGAGCGAGTTTTGTGGGGATGCAGCCTCAATTTTGAGAGATGGTGGCTGTGTGTCCTCAGGACACTGTGCAAAGAACAACACTTGAGCTGAACTGATTCATTGATTATTATTTGATTGATTTGATTAACTGCAATTTAATGTAATAATCAAGTACTTGTTTCAACCATATAACAAGGCTGGCTATCGAGTAAAAAACGTCAAACAATTTACAGCTTTACAGTTCCAGTATTTTAAATGTGAAGATTTGCTTTTCTCTGTTTTATAACATTGTGAAGTGAATATGTTTAGGTTTTGGACTGTTAGTCAGATAAAACAAGCAACATAAAGACATCACCTTGGGTTCTGGAAATTTCTTTCACTATTTTCAGATGTTTTAGAGACTAATGGTTTAGTCTGTATCATCAAAAAAAGAATCAACATATTAATTAAAAATGAAAACTAGAGACCATCTTGCAATGGGATCACACCAGCCGCGACACTAAATCCAGCCAGGGTCTGACGTGGGGAGGCCAAGGCCCCTTCCCTAATATCTATCGCCCTACTTCCGGCACCCTTGCTCAGACCTCACCCATCCTCTAACTCAGCCATCATTTTGATGTGAACTACACGTCTGTAAAGTTTGATGGCTGCATGTTGCACGGTTGTAACACTGACAAAATCTGGCAGTGTGGTGTTCAAAACTCCACTCTGCTTTACTGTAATATCAGTGTTGGCAGTGCTTACGAGTCGACAGGGCTTCTAGAATTGTATGTACAATACAGTATTAACTGATATGCACAAACACCAGAAAACAACAAAACGAGCGCACAAAGTGACTGTATGCCAATGTACGTGCGGGCAAACAGTGCTGAGAATATCCTGTGGAACTGGCAGATGGCTGTCATCGACTCAGAAACAGACACCAAGACACTCAGAGACAGTCTCTCTCCACCCAGCCTTCCATCCATCGTTTGGCACTCTGCCATGCCAATTAAAACAGCGTTGGGCATGCTGCCCTCTTCGCACACTGGGTACACAAACACAAAACCCAAGGGGGGACCGACTGTCTGGTGGTGGCTATTTATATAACATTCATTCAACCTATAACTTAACTTGGCCTGTGTAATTACAAGAGAAACAAAGATGGCATGTAGTTTGCAGGTCTTTCATCTCTACCATTTGGGTTTTGTTCCTGTTTTTCATGTGAACAATATATTTGGCCTTTATTAAAGCTCATCCAGATGTAGATTAAATGTTTTATTGATGAATGAAATGCAGGCGTAGTGTCTAGTAAAAAGGGGAATAGGTCCGTCTCTGTATGGGGTGGATAAGATACACAACTCTTTTCTCTGATTCTCTCTCACTCTCTAGTAATTGCTGGTCTCACCCCATCCATTACAGTGGCGGTGAAATGGAGGTGAATTAGCATATGTATAAAGCCAGTGTCAAACACAAGATGGCGTTAACAGCAGAGGGCACACCATGTTTCAGACTGCATTATGTCTGTGTGTTTGTCCTGTAAAAGTGTTGCGCCAACTGTATGCTCGTATGAGTTAATATCTATGCATGAGTGCACATTTGTTTAATTTTCATAAAGGGCTCTGATCTCTGATGTGGTCTGGGATTGAGTCAAACAAAGCAAATCCAATATGTCACAGCAGAGGAGGCTTGAGACTGAGAGAAGTGCAGCGTGTTTGTGTAGCCTACAGATGGGTGACAAATTAAAAGAAAAACCAACATGCATGCTAGGTAATTAGGACTACAGTTGAAAATTAGCCGACTGGTTAACACTGGCGCATTTACAGAAATGTTGATTAATGTGCATTGTCCTAATAAACATTAAACATTTGCAATCTTAAACATTAAGACTATATCCACACTACTACGTCTTCATTTTAAACTCGTTAAAAAACTAAAACTAAAAGAATCTCCGTTGGACGTTGGAATTGTCGCAAATCAATCAAATAATCGCTTGCACATGTCGGCAGTAGCATTATAAAATTCTGAATTTCCATGCACAACAGCTTATAGCATCGACAACAAAGTCAGAAAGGGCTGTAATTCATTATCCCTGTTTAATCAACCACCAGAAGTCAAGGCTGATGTTATTTGTTTTCTTCCGGAAAAAGGGTCACACGATAGTGGCATGACGAATCAGGGAAGGACACGTTGTGACTGATAAACACCCAATCAGGGAGCAAACGTGGGAGTCTGCGTCAACGTTTCCAAAGGTCTCTGTTTCTGCCCGTTCAGACTACTACATAACCCTGACGTTTCCAAACGAAAACGGGGTCAGCAGCGTTTCCAAACGTCTGGGGCTCTGAAACGCCTGAGTAGTGTGGACGCAAGGCATAAATGTAGCAAAAGATATACGTTTTAAAATGATAACGTAGTAGTGTAGATATAGCCTTAGTGTATTAGTAAGGTGTTTGGCTACCACGAGCTGCCAGAACAGCTTCAATGTGCCTAATCAAGTCTCTGGAACTGAACTTCCGGTTATGGCAGCGCGGTGGGCAGACGTGGATTCTTGTGCTCTGTTGCTAATCCTAAAACAAATACTACTTAAATAATCCCAATTGGAGCAAAAACATCACAGCTTGAAACAATAGTCTTAATACAAGTCTCTGGAATTGTCTACCGGATGGACGAACACCATTATTCCAAAAGATATTCAATTGGTGGTTGCAGTGGCGAACACTGTATTAGGCCATGTTCAGACCAATAAAAACAACACTGAAAAAAGACACAGCCCTCTCATTCATTTCAATGAGACCACTGTGTTGATGCAGCAGGGAGTGCACATGAAGAGGAGTCCAGGACAATAAACATAGGATCGTCAAAAAAAGATGAACCCATCTTAATTTTTGCTGTGACAAAATGTGCAACGTGTCATATGGCAACACACTATGGTGCATGGGTCACAGCATGGGGTTTTGTTTTGATAAGACAAACTAGTCAAAAGTGAAAGGGAATTTCCTGGGATATGTCTACTGTAATGTTGCAAATCCCATTTTGCAAACTTACTACAGCTATAAGCCTCACTGCACACTCATAAATAGCAGTTGTGAGTTGACAAACCCAACACACCAGAAATTTCATGCAATACATTTAATCAGTGAATGCTAAACATGGGAGTGAGCCTGTCACTGCTCAGTAAGGTGAAATCAGCACAGTTTCTTACTCCTCGACTGATAACTGCTGACAGCAAGGAAGTCTGGACGCTGCATGGAGAATGGACTATAATATATCTGCTCATGTCTGTGTCTTCTAGTTTTCTTTTCTATGGCTACGGTACATTTAGTGTGATGTACAGCGAGGTAATAAGATCAGAAGTGAAGTGAACACTCGGTGCGGCTTTTTGCTGGAGGCATTGCTGTCCTTAGCCAATATAGGTCACTGTCCTAAATAACAAGTGACAATTCCACTTACAAATCCCTGCATATTAAATAATCACGCCCCCTCCCCCCTTCTTCGTCTTTGACTTCCCACTGTCATTTTGGGAGTTCAGGGATCATTTTAGAGATTGATGTCAAATTAATTAAGCTCATAAAGCCCCCGCATGTCCTCTGAGGCTCGATGTCTGACTGGCTGTGAGGACGTGCCAAACTAAAGCCAACTCATTTAGCTGCCAATCATTGTTTTGTGTTTTCTCCTTGCACTCTGCACTGTTAGCTTTAAAGGAACACGCCGACTTATTGGGAATTTAGCTTATTCACCGTAACCCCCAGAGTTAGACAAGTTGATACATACCCTTCTCATCTCCGTGCGTGCTGTAACGCTGTCTGACGGCTCCAGCGGCATCAGGCCAGCACAGAACATGCAGGTGAATGGTTCCAGTAATCCTACTGCTCCGAATAAGTGACAAAATAACGCCAACGTGTTCCTATTTACATGTTGTGATTTATAGAGTCACAGCGTGTACAAAAAACAAGGTAACATGAGACACAGCAGTCTTCTAACTGTAAACAAACCGGGAACTATATTCTCAGGCGGAAGAATGTAGTACTTGGGCGGAGTGATATGCTCGCAGCAAGCCTGTCTGAGAATATAGTTCCAGGTTTGTTTACTGTCAGAAGACGGCTGTGTCTCATGTTACGTTGTTTTTTGTACACGCTGTGACTATACAAATCACAACATGTAAATAGGAACATGTTGGCGTTATTTTGTCACTTTTGTCACAATTCAGAGCAGTAGGCTAGTTGGAACCAGTTACCTGCAGGATCTGTGCTGGGCTAAGCTAATGCTGGAGCCGTCAGACAGCGTTACAGCACGCACAGAGATGAGAAGGGTATGTATCGACTTGTCTTACTCTGGGGGTTACGGTGAATAAGCTAAATTCCCAATAAGTCGGCGTGTTCTTTTAAGTTAGTCACTTTTTGAATACAGGTCTCCATCCACATCACTGTCACTCTACAATCTGCAAATCTGTTATCTTCTCTCTCCACACCTCTCTCTGTGTCCTTGTTTTATTGTTGCTCTAACAGTAAGTGGCAACATCCTCTCTGTCTCCTCTGCAGGATTTTTGAGCACTGAACAGTTATCTGGAAAACTGACAGAAGGAAGCAAGAAGGCAGAAAACCGTGCATGAAAAGTGCAGCGCTAGATATGGATAAACATCAAAAGCAAAGTTGTCCTCCAGTGGGCATTCATTTACTATTTACTATGTTGCAGAGGAAACTAAAGGAGGTATTTGTGATAGTTCAGCATTATCTGTTTTTCCTCTCTCAGATAATGAGGGCCAAAAGAAGTTCAAGGCTCAAAAATGCATGGGTCTGTGCGTGAAAGGAAGGCCAGCTGCTGAGCTAGAAAGGAGGGTTACTTGTATTTGCATAGGCTAATGAAGGTCAGGTGTATAGTGAATGTGCCAGTACAGAAAGACACATGACCACCTTTGACCACGCACACACTCACTTATAAACATCAGTCTACCAGACATGAATCGGTTTCATGATTAGAAACTTGAAGTCTTCTCAGTTACAATTACAACAAATCAGTGTTACCGTCAACTACTACTGCTGAGTCCTGCTCACTGAAAAGGTCTAAAAAAAACTACATCCTATAGGCCTTTTCAATCTTTCCATTTAAAATTGTATCTGTGAAGTCTTGAATGATAACTTGATTCATTGATAGCTCAGAAAATGTATCAACAATTTTGGTAATGGATTGATTGTCTAAGTCAATTATCGAGCATCAAGACTACGAGTCTACAGCCATGCATGTTTACCATCTTAGTTAGCTTGTTGGACAAATTCAAATTTGACCTGATGATTGCGCTAGATGAAATGCTTGAAACCACAAAATCAACCTTGTGGTGGCACTAGTCAGAGGATCAGCAAAGAAATCATCTGGGATTCGTGACTGTATAAAAAAAAATATGTGCCAATTCATCTGGTAGATGTTGTGATATTTCACAAGATAAGTGAACATTTTTACTTGCTTGTAGCGTTAAAAGTCAGAGGATCAAAATAGTCAGTAGGATTCATCCACCGAGGACCAGAAGTATCTGTACAAAATTTCATGGCAATCCATTTTACACTTATAGATATTTCCGTCTGGACCAAAGTGGTGGACTGAAAAAGCTATCATGGTCAAAAAAAAAAAAAAAAAAAGCAATTGGGCTCTGGAGAATTTTGATGGCCATTTTTTTCAGTTTTTTCAGAAATCTTACTAGCAATGAATTGAAAAAACAATTAACAAATTAATCAATAATGACAATAATTGTTGGTTTCAGCCCTATATCTGTCCGTTTTCTGAGTTTATATACATTTAGAGATGCCCTGTGGAAAAGAGTCCAGGCCTGTGCACGTGTGTGCAGTGACGGATATCCGAGTCGATCTACAAGCTAATTAACACACTATTGATTGTGGCTCAGTGTCAGGAGAAAATTTACCTGGTGCACCATAATGAAAGGAATTCATAGGTAAAATGGGAGGGAGGAGGAGGGGCAGAAAGAGAGAGGAAGAGAGTGGTGGTGCAGATGTCTTGTGGGTTAATTACACAGGACTTTCTGCCTGACACTAAGGCGCAGGTTTCTCTGCAGAAAATTAGATGTGTGCGTTTGTGTGTGGGCAGCTGCATGTTTAATGACAAAACATGATGAGATAGGGGCTGCAGAGACCACATCCACCTGTTCTTTTCTACCAGCCCCTTCACACACACACACACACACACACACACACACACACACACACACACACACACACACACACACACACACACACACACACACACACACACACACACACACACACACACACACACACACACACACACACACACACACACACACACTTTACAGGGCCACATGGGGTTGTTAAGTGTCTGCTGATTTGCATCTTCCGCGTCAAATAACAGCATGGTGATGTCAAAAAAACAACACACAGACACAAGAGGCTACCCACGCAGACATAAAAACTGTATGGAGAAAGAAAACACAGCTTGTTTGTCACTTGCAGCCCCATACAGAAGATTTTAGATAAGGTCTGACTTTGTGAAGAGGGAAAAAAATGGGGCTCTCTGGACCAAGAAACAAATGGACAGACGGCAAATCAGGCAGGTAAATAAAACAAGTACACACTCAACAAGCAAAAAGAAAAGCAAACATGCTGCGAGAGAAGGTTTACTTCTTCAATGTTGCTTGCTTTTCACTTTTTAAGTTCATTTCAACTCTTTTTCTTGCCTACTCTCAGAAGTTTAAAAAGACCAAATATTAGAATAAAATTATTCTGAGGAAAATCCATTTCCCTGCAAAGCAGATTAACAATTAAAGATCTTGGCGGAGACAGCCTTTGAAGTATAATGGCGGGCAGTCAAGTTTTTACGATGTACTGCGGGTAGCCCGACACAATATTCAGTAACCCGCTGGAGACTAATTCTCTCCTCTGGTCTTTAGGTCTTTCCCTTCTCCCTGGTTTTGGCAGCAGCCAGCAGACCAACTAACTGCTCACTACTGCATCATCAGTCTTTTAATCCTAGGATCTTTATAATCCTTTGAAGCAGATGCTGTAAAACTTGCAGAGCAGTTACAATGCATATGTCAGCGCTAACATATTGCAGAGGTGCTTATTACTATTATTATAGTAGACAATGCATGGCCATTTCCTGATTCTGGACAAATTACTGCACTTTAAATAGAAACACATCAAAGATCCCTTCAGTTGGCTCCCCATGCAGCATACACTCACAAAAAAAATAACATATTCACCACAGTGGTGATAGTTGGAGAGTTTGAAAACACAACATGGACTAATGGACTTATCAAAGCGAGCCCTAACCTTTTAGATGAGTGAGGGGGTGGGCTGAGTGAACCTGAACAGCAACAAAACACACACTGGACCCTATCGGCAAGCCCAGCCCCGAGCCGTAATCACAAGGTCTGCCCAGGCCTGCTGAGAGGGCCCCTCTAATTAAATAAGGGCCCTTATTCGTCCCCCACACTACCCTAAAAAAACTCACTTTAACGCACTTTAACATTGACATTGCAGGCTCCAGAGAAAACGAGAGAATGAGCAAAACTGACGTTGAGTGAGCAACGCAGGGAGAGAGAGAAGCATTGTCATTTTTGTGACTGAAGTGGTTGGGAGTTTGATTGAGATGAAGGTCAAACAGTGTGAGATCTGGGCAGGAAAAGGAGACAGGAAGACATGAAGAAAAATAGATGAAATAGGAGGAAATGAGTAATGGAGCAAGAGAATGACGCAGGCTGCCGTTCCACCCATTATCAACTTCCACACAATCCTCCCAATGCATGTTCCCAGGGAATCGAGGCAACAGAAGAAAGCATTGACTGTGGCGGAAATAACCTACGCTAAATAATACCATATCTGTGTGTGTGTGTGTGTGTGTGTGTGTGTGTGTGTGTGTGTGTGTGTGTGTGTGTGTGTGTGTGTGTGTGTGTGTGTGTGTGTGTTTTACGAGACGCTCAGCAGCTCTGACAACCCCTTGCCATCTCACACTACTCCATTTAGTGTGTAAGAGTTATGTCTACAGTTATAAACTGAACATCACATCTTGCACAATTTCTCTTCTTCTTTTTCTCACTCATACCTTTCTTCCTAACTACACTTCATCTCACCGGAGATGTTTTCTCAGACTCAACTGTTTTATTTAAGATCTAAGGCAGCGCACAGGAGCAGAAAAGGAAAGGATCGTGGGAGGATCGAGAGAGGTGGGAGTGTGGATTTTCTGCTGACTAAACCGACAGGGAAATCAGTCATTATTACGACAGTAAAAGAAAGCCAAAGCCGTTCAATAACAATATGTACTGTAGGATGGATGCTGGAGTTGGGCTTCAGTGAATGCAACAAAGAATATATGGCAGAAATGAAGCAACATATCCCCCCAGTGATGAATCAATGAATAATATATTATCCCAGTTTGGATTGACTCCACTTCAAGCTCATCCTTTAAGCCTCTAAAGTTACTTTTTGACTGAATGTAGCCTGTAGCGGCAATAAGCAACAACACAGGGCTGACTTTACCAAAGCTTCACTTCTGAACGGCTTCCTTCTAGCTCATGATAAATCTGAGCAGAGAGATGACAGTGATGCCTCAATTTTTGGCCAGTGGATCCACATTTTTCATCCTAATGAAACATGCTCCTTGGAGCCCAAACTAAATATTTAATGGCGTCTCACGGCAACCTTGAAACCCCTATAGCAAAGACAAAAGGGACACCCCACTTTCTTCCTATTCTTTTCATTTACTCCTTCAACACTATACAGTATTTCTGTCTGGCCCTTTGTTCCAACGGAGAGGAAAAAGGACAAAACAAAACAAGAGTGTACATCTAAAAGGACTATTTTCCTAAGCATTGCTCCGCTTTTAGCCTGAGAAGAAGCGAGGGTACAAGGAAAATGGTGCCATTTGTGACACTGGGATTTCAGTAGCAATTTCCCTGCTCCTCTCGGGAGCTGTTCCCACGGAGAGGGTGTTGTATGCTTGGTTGGACAATACCATGTAAAAATGCAGGCAAAAAAAGTGTTGCCAGCTCCTATGGAGGAGTAAAAGTCCACATGAGGCGAGGAACATACCAATTCACTGCCTATAGTGCAGGGGCTTACGAGGTTCAGTGAGAGAGTTGGGGCTATAAAGTGAGGTCAGCCATTTTATTACCTTCCTCCATGGGGTTGATGGGATGAATGGTACAATCCAGTGATTCTCAACACTAGGTCCCTCTGCTAGTTTTCTAATCTACCATGTAGTTAACTGCATTCGCTGTGCTCTCCCAAGTGTAAGATTCAAGATTAAAATGGTAAGAATGAAAACCAGGTTGATGAAGCTGCTGTGTGTAAGCTCTCTCCTTCTCCCGGTCATCCGCTGCCACCATTAAATCCACTCCAAATGTATTTAAGCGACGAGTGTGAAAAATAGGCGTGGATGTGTTTATGTACATTGCAATGGAGTCTAAGTGTGTGTAAGTGAATGTTACTGTGAGAAAATGTGTGCAATGTGCATGTCTGAACCCAAGTACCTGCTGTGCTGGCAACTAAGAAGGTCCTGGCCCCCATCCAATATTAGGTTTAGTCAGTCATACATAAGTGTGTGCAAATGTGTATGCTGGCAGGATGTGTGTTTCGGGTCTATTCATACAGTGCAAAGAGGACAATAACAGTCCTTCCAGTGTTTGAGTAACCTGTTAGCAGCTGGCAGGTCTGAGTCTCAGCCAGACAAAACAACAGATACATTTTTCATTCAGTGACTGGGGCAGAGGAAGGGAGGCTGTGATAGACAAAATAACAGACCGCTATGGAAGATTATTGAGAAAAGTGCTTGAAGGGAAAACAAAAACATCACCTTCCTTTCTATCATGTTCACCTTTCACGTACATGAATCTTACGGTGAGTGAGGCCGCTGCTGGTGTTAAGTAATATGAGAAGTTCCTGTGACATGACATGTTCCTGCGTGTGAATATGTCAGTGCTAGAGTCATATGTACATTGCCATCTTGTACTTACAGCAACGAGAATCTGTGTGCCGCTGTGCACAACCTCAATATACTGGTAGTCCATGAGGCAGCCCATGACAGTGATGTAGGAGTGGCTCTCTGTTGTGCGGACTCCTGGAGCCTCCGGCATCTCTCTCCTCACACAGCCCGGCCCGTGTTCGCTCCACCAAGAGTGATGGGCGGAGATGTTAAATGTCAGCAGGTCACTGTCCTGAAATATGAGGAAAGAAAACTTTTTTTCATTACTTATGATGTACATTCATTCTTTATAAGAAAAGCAAGGCTGGATCACTGGTGATCTTGTACAGAAGGCAGGGGGCTCATCATATATAATCACATAAATGCTAACATCAGCATACTAACGTGCTCTCAAAGACAACGCTAACTGATGCTAAGCAGGTATAACGTTTACTGAGGCTAGTGGGAAAGTCAAAGTCCATCCAATAGTTTAACTTAAACATTTCACTCAACCTCAGGGTGGCGCTAGAGGAAAAATCAGGAGATTAAAGTCATTAGGGTTTTATTTCTTTTGGGAGCATGAATGTCTGCTCAGAATTTCATGGCAATCCAATCAATAGTTGTGGTGGACGGAGCGATTTACTATCCCTAGATAACACGCTGCTAGCATGGCTAAAAACACATTTATTTATGTACTATGAGCTGTCTAGCCATGTAGATAGTTTTGGTTTTGATTTTCTTTTCCCAGCGTCCTTAAAAGAACACGCCGACTTATTGGGAATTTAGCTTATTCACCGTAACCCCCAGAGTTAGACAAGTTGATACATACCCTTCTCATCTCTGTGCGTGCTGTAACGCTGTCTGATGGCTCCAGCGGCATCAGGCCAGCACAGAACATGCAGGTAATGATTCCAGTAATCCTACTGCTCCGAATAAGTGACAAAATAACGCCAACATGTTCCTATTTACATGTTGTGATTTATAGAGTCAGAGCGTGTACAAAAAACAACGTAACATGAGACACAGCCGTCTTCTAACTGTAAACAAACCGGGAACTATATTCTCAGGCGGAAGAATATAGTACTTGGGAGTGATATGCTCGCAGCAAGCCTGTCTGAGAATATAGTTCCCGGTTTGTTTACCTTTAGAAGATGGCGGTGTCTCATGTTACGTTGTTCTTTGTACACGCTGTGACTATACAAATCACAACATGTAAATAGAAACATGTTGCCGTTATTTTGTCACTTTTGTCACAATTCAGAGCAGTAGGCTAGTTGGAACCAGTTACCTGCAGGATCTGTGCTAGGCTAAGCTAATGCTGGAACCGTCAGACAGCGTTACAGCACGCACAGAGATGAGAAGGGTATGTATCGACTTGTCTTACTCTGGGGGTTACGGTGAATAAGCTAAATTCCCAATAAGTCGGCTTGTTCCTTTAAGACTCCTTCTGTCACATCATTAAATTGAGGTGAATGGCATTCTGTTTGTGGTGCTTAAAGTTTTGGAAAATTATAATTAATTCCAAACAGCAACATGTTTTTCCAGAAACAATGTGTCTGTTTCTTTGGATAATTCACAGATGTCACAGTCAACAGTTTTATCTGGAGTTACTTAGTAGTGATTAAATAATCCCTCTGCAAACTGTTGACAGTGTGTTTTGTGGTTTATCCACAGAAACAGGGACATTGTTTCAGGAAAGAGATGTTGCTGTTGAAAATAGTTTTTCAGCGCTGTGAGCACTACAAATGAAACTATATTCACCTCCACTGTATGAAGGAAGAACTCTGAGACTGAGAACTAGGGCAAATAAAACAGAAATATCTAAAGATACCACCAGAGGTAGTTGAGAATATAAGAGATTTTTTCTTTCATAATTCGGGTGAACCAACTTTTTAATAGCTCTAACCGAAGAATGACAACACATATGACATGTCTAAAGCATATGAGACACAGGTTATGAGTAAGTGAACCGTAGTCAGTCTGAGCAAATAGACTTTTCAGAGAAAAGTTACACAACTTTTTAAACTGTACCACATCAGTGCCACAACTTTTAGATCAAGCATTTGATACATGTAGCTCTTGTACACCCTGGTGATGTACAATTTGAACACAGCCGTATGAGCCCACATGTACAGACGCACAGATGCTCACACCAATCAATACCCCAATACAGCAATCTAACCCTGCATCTGCCCCTCAGTGACAAGACATGCATTATTAACAGAGCCAAGCGCTGTCAGGAAACCTCTCTGATTCCTATCAACCCCCACTCCCACTCACATGTACACATTCGTATCACTGGTATCAACAACTGTCAACAACAGATCTGTGCAGTCAGTGTGAATGGCTAGGGCTGGGAACCGAATTTGACACCTTTTAGGCCAAATTTCAATACCTAAGGAGCAAATCTCATCAGCGTCAGTGAGCCAATAAGCATGCAGCATGCTTCTACCAAGATCTAATAATGCTTGTGATTGGCTGTCTAACATTACATGTCATAGAGACACGAAAGAAAAACTTTTTGTTACACATAAAGAGATGGGGCTCACATAGTAGGAGCTGAAAAATAAATAAAAAAAGAGTTGTGCTGTATGTCGTAAGCATGTTGTTGTAATGTTTCTTTTTGTAAATTTTTTTATAAAATTATGCTACTGTATATTATCCCTCTCTTTCTTCATGTTAATTACTCATCATCACCCTCTCTATTTTTCTTCTCTGTCATTCTGCCATTCTCTCACACAGTCACAAAAACAATGGCAGCTGAAGGTCAATAGGTAGGATTGTGAAGTCTAATGACTTGACAGATGCCATTGATTGGGCCTGCAAGCTAGAGAAACCACATATATCCAAGTTGTAGCCGCACTCACAACTGCAGTACGTCAGAAGTCGATATTCAGTCTTTTGGGAACTTACTGTCAGGAGCGTTTTGTTATGCTTCCATGCACCCCAAAGCACAAATCAATTCCCCCATATTATAGAGTCAAGGTTAGTCTACTGATACTGCTCAAACTATTTTCTCAAACAAAAGTCTATACATATTTGGAGACTATCCTATTACTGGAACCACTAGAGACATGAGGCCTTCTATAAAGCTAAACATCAAATGATTAGAATCTTATTTCTCATGATTTATTGTTCCTGAAATATAGAGAAGAGAGTTTATGTTTGTGTGATAACTTTGAGGAGCTGTGTGTGTGTGTGTGTGTGTGTGTGTGTGTGTGTGTGTGTGTGTGTGTGTGTGTGTGTGTGTGCGTGTGTGTGTGGACATAGACATAGCTTCACATCTCATAGACATATGTTTCTGTATAAAACTATAAAACTGCAGTTTGGTCACGGCTCATGAATGCTACATGTTGACACAAGACAAAACAGATGAATCTGTTACACTGAGCTGTCCTTCAAATCCCTACATTATGCTCACAAACAAAATGAACATAATTACATGTTATTGATATGACCTGTATTGTGCGATCAGCTATATTGACAATCAATATGAATGATCATAGCAATCAAAGCAGTGTAGGCACCTGTAATAATCCACACTAAGACTTGTGATTCACTCACTCTGGAGCAGCACTGGGGTTTGATAGCATTTTACCAAATCAAATTGATTGTGAATCCTTTCTTATACCTAATCAGATGAATTTGGTTTTAGCTTTAAACAAGTATGGGTAACAGAAGCTATAACAAGACAGAGTCTACAGCCATGCTAGTTGAGATTATTTTAAATTTGGAGTGGTGGAATCGACCGACTGACTGACTGACAGACAGACAGATCGACACAGCTAGCTTGGCTAAGCCCTGAACAGATAAAAATCAATTCCTGCCAGACATATGTTTGCTATTTAGATAAGCGACTTCCTATTTTGTATATGATTCTTTGCTGATATTAAAAGACAGAAGAGACAATTATTTTAAAATAGATTTGTTAGAATCAAAGCTTAACATATTGGGTATTTTATTTATTTATTGGAAAACATGTTTGAGTGTAAAAGAAGGCTTTTTCAAATGTCCAAAGTCTCTGTGTATGCGGTCAGTGTGTGCAGAGTGAGAGAGAAAATGGATAAAAAGAGAAGCGGTGAATGGCTGTTTAAAACAGAGGTGTGTGTAGAGTAGCAGGGGTCTGTCTGTCAGTCTGTTTTGCACCATGGGGGAGGGGATAAGGGATCAATAGGAGGTGACGAAGCATGTGGCATATGACTCTGACAACCTGCCCCCTCCCTTTCGAGGGCCTTGTCACCCATACACACACCAATCACACGCACACACACACACACACACACACACACACACACACACACACACACACACACACACACACACACACACACACACACACACACACACACACACACACACACACACACACACACACACACACACACACACACACACACACACACACACACACACACACACCCTCCAGAACAGTCCCGTCAACATCGGTCAAGGCTAGCCGAACAGAATTAGCTGACTCGGTTTTATGATAGAATATGTTGGGGACCTCAGAAAGCTGCGTGCCAAGTTTGGTAGTGCATGTGTGTGCTCCATTAGCCAGCTCTCCTCCTGGCCACCATATGCAGAGTTGGGAGCCCAGGTTGGCTCCATCTGTCGGGTTAATGCCCAGCCTCAGCCCCAAGCAGCTGGCCCCTACAAGCCTCATTATTCTAGCAGGAAGCATGCAGGAGAACACAAACACGAACACGAACACAAACACACACACGAACACACACACGAACACACACACACACACACACACACACACACACACAAAGTGAGAGACAGACACACTTGATGGAGCCATGGTCTATCACACAATGACAAAGTCGGCAGAGCTTGGGAAGGTGTTTCTGAAATTCATTTTGGCTGTGTGAACTGGTGTGAGATGAATGTTGCCTACATTAATTCATTATTCTCAATGGTCAGGCGGGCAACTGGGCAGAACACCCATCAATAGCTAGGAGAGGAGAGGAGAGGAGAGGAAAGGATACTAAAATGAAAAAGGTAGAAAATATGAATAATAAATTAAAAAATATCAAAAGGAGCAGTGCGCGGAGTGGAAAAACGGGAAAAGACAAGATGTCATGAGGAGGGAGGGTGGCTACATTGACAGGTTGAGAGGTGAAAACCCAAACACTTCTCTTTGTCTGGATAAATATGCATCTAATCTGCACTCAGGAACCACAGGGCAGCCCCATAGATTTAAAAGATTAGATCCAGACCTATTAAACTGTGTGCTTCCACTTGAAACTCAACAGGGAGGTGACTGTCCCGCTGTCAGCATAGATACACCACACACACAATTCAAAGGAACACAGACATTCTTCAAGGCCAAATTATACATCTCTGTGGAGCAGTTGAGGGTGTGTATAGCGCAGATTCCTAAAGCTTAGGGAGTGATTTATCATATGCATCATACTTAATTAGAGCTAAAATATATGTTCAGTGCTTATAAAGCTCAGGAATACTTCAATAATGCTTTAACATTTCACAACAAAGAAAAAGTCTTATTGGATCCGTTATACTAGGTGTAAAAAAAACAACATTAGCACAAAGTCAGAAATAAAGCTGAATAATTTTCAGGAGAAGAAACAAACTCAGATGTGAGGCTTTTTCCAGGCATGTTTAATAATTTAGGAGTGGTAATAGACTAATCTGCTGGCTGATTTAGGTTTTGTGCGCTCTAGCACTGCCGCCATTACTGTGGTGGCGATGCCGAACTGACTGACAGTGAAAGCAGAGATGTTTGGGACGATCACTGTCAGCACTGCAGTCGCTCCCATTGAAAGATAAAAGGTAACCTGTGTGGATGTAGAAGTTACCCACTCCAGTAATGGCAGCTAGTTTACCCAGATACGATATATACGTCTTTAATTTTTTATCAGAATAAAGCCAATCAGAAGTATTTTCTGCGACCACGGTATATAAATGTACGTAAGGTATGACGAAGTTCTCAACGCGTCTAAAAAAAAATTATGGCTGAGTCCTACGGCAGGGCAGGGTTCAAATCCGACCTGCTGCCCTTTGCTGCGTGTCATCCCCTCTCTCTCCTCCTTTCAAATCCATCCACTTTGAAATAAAGGGAAAAGCCCCCAAAAAATTATCTTTAAAAAGAACAAACAAAAAAAACACTATAATGCAGGTGGCGCAACTCTTGAACACAGGAATATAAATCAGGGTTAACTCCTCCGCCAGCCTGCAACCGTGACCTCAGGAAGAAAGGAACGTTCATCACAGTACAGACAAAGCCACCCGACTTGGCTGACAGATTTGGAGAAAACAGCAGACAGAAATTTAAAAGGCTCACCTTGGACAGGCCGCCTACGTCCAGGTAGTAACAGATGATGAAGACGTTCCAGGCCACCCACAGAGCGACCCATACTGTGTACTGGAGGGCAAAGAAACAGACAGATTAGCTCCATGGAAACTAGATGAACTGAACAGAGCAGGATGTGACCGATACTGAATTAAAAAGCAGGTTGAATGAATGAGCTCCTAAACAAAGTCAAGTCAGTAACACACACACGTTTTTTTTTTTTTTTTTTTTTTTTTTTTTTTTTTATATAAAGGTGCCAGTGAGTTCAGCAAGTTTATTCGAACCCTGTGTGAAGTTCACGACTTCAACCATTTATAAAATTGTACAGTCAGGCAGCAAACTGTTGACAGACACGGAGTGGTATTCACAGACACAGAGAGAGAGAGAGTCATCATTGTGAAGGTTGTAAAATCCTCTGACTCACGGTGAACTGTGTGTTTAAAATGTCAGAGGTGTCAGAGGAAAAGCGGAGGGCAAGAGCAGCACATACATGTTGAATCACGAAACCCCTTAGCTTGCTCTCTGCCATTTTTCACTTGACATGAGCTCTACTTTCCCTCCTTCCTGTCCTCCCTTGAATTCCTATTTCCTCTGTTTTTTCATACTTTCCTGTGTGGCTCTCATTTATCCGTCTACATCTCCCTGGTCTCTCTTTATTTACTCTCTTTTCCTGTCATTAACATCACCATCTGTGCTGCCACTAATGTTGCTCGAAATAGGGTTTTAATGCCTACAATGAACGTTATGGTATAAAATGAAAACTGAAGTGCATAAAAGCACATTTATGAAGCTTCATAGTGGCGTTTTTATAACAAAAGGAGTGAAACAACGGGCATTACATGCTTTGCACTGTGTTTCAAAGAATGACCTTCTGTGTCCAGAAACTCAATGCTGAGTATAAATCTGATGAGCTCCTTAGTCCCCCCTCCAACACACCCACCCCCTTTAATTAGCCCTAATTACCATGGGATTAAAGTGATTTGAGGGTGTCGCACAATGTACGAGAGTGCAGCACACTTTGCAATTATAGAGGAAAGGCGACAACATGTCCAATCAAATGACCAGGCCTGAGGACTGATGCAAAGTAAAGTGACACTGCTTAAAAAAATACCGTGAGGAATAGGATTAGGTGACAGACTGTACAGAGTTTCACGTGAACTTCTACTCAGTTATGTACTCACCACCACAATGTAGCGCGGCCGGTACTGGATGGTGCCAAAAAGGCCGAGGATGACCATGATGATGTGGAAAAAGTTGGCAAGGATTGGGGCCCACTGGTAACCCAGGAAGTCAAAGACCTGTCTTTCTAATGCCAACACCTAGAGGGTGAGATAAAAGAAAAAAAAAAAAAAAAAAAAAGAGAAAAATGTTATCAGGTTGGCAATGTCCGGGAAGCAAACTGCCTCTCTTGCTGCGACAGTGAACTTCTGGGGTTGCCAAAGTAACAGTCCATGAACCAGCCTTAGAAAAAAATGGCAGCCTACAGACATACATTGGCAACTTGGCCATGAACCGCTCATAGTTTATTGAGGACAATATCCATTTACCTCACGGCAATTGGCCAACAATCCTACATTGAGCAAGCAGACATGAACAGCTTGAGTGTTCAGCCTCCGACTGTGGGAGCGCCAGAGGTGAAGACTGGAAGTTTTGTAAGATAAACAATGACAGATTTATCGATTCAACCCCTGCTGAGTTAAAGAGGCGCTCACTATTTCCAACCTTCCTGCCAATGGCCTCCAGGAATGAGAATGCTCTGGGAACTTTACGGGAGGTGAGGGCTTTCCTTAATAATACCACTGCAGTGAGCTTAGGCGCTTATTGAAATATGTGCTTTGCAAACAATGCACATTCACATGTACATGCATAAGCAAAGTTAAACCCTCTACAATGAAAGAGAAATTCCACAGTTTCCCCAATAAAAAGGTTCACCCTCTCCACTACTGCATCAACAGCAGTTTTAGGCCAGTTGCCTTTACATTGATTCATTCATGATGTCCTTTTCTTTTCGGTCTCTATCTCCCTCCCCCTCTACCTGAGCTCTTGGTGTATGCAACAGCAAAAAAAAAAAAAAAAAAAAAAGCATTTTGAAGCTTTAAGACCGTGAGCCCCTATTTGCATCAACTCAATTAGCATACCATTTCGGGGTAAGTATGGGGGGATAGAATTCTATCGCCAATCCAATTCCATTCCCTGTGTGTGTGTGTGTTTGGGTGTCTCAAGCAACGATGTGTTTCACCGTGTCGACATGTCATTCGCTTGAAGATGGATGAGGGAGGGGGAAATCTCATCTCTTCCGCAATGATAGGAACGCATCATCGAACACACACACACACACACACACACACACACACACACACACACACACACACACACACACACACACACACACACACACACACGGACACACACGGACACACACGGACACACACGGACACACGGACACACACACACGGCTGCTTTTCCTAATGTAATGGAAATGTTACCAGCAACTCGATGAGACATTGTGACAGGCAGGGGAGGGAGATGATCAAATACTGAGTGATAATTAAAAATGAACACTCCTTCGCACAGAGGGCGAGGGCAATAACTCCACAGACAGGGTGTGAAGCGACAGAGGTCACAGTGAGTGAACTGCGACCTGCACCAAGTATTATCATACCAAAGTCAAGGAATAGCTCTGAAGATAAAGCCTTCACTCTAAAGGAAGGAGGAGAAAAAAAAAATAAGAGAATGCAGAATGGCTGGGAAACTAAATTGAGATGGATGGAGAGAATATTATGAAAAAAAAAACATGGCACAAAAACAGATAAATGGAGAGATGAGAGAAAATCACAAACGACATATGTTAATGTAGAACGACTGAGCTCCCTCCCTCCTGATAACCTCCCTCTATCCCCTGGATAGAAGGGCTGAGGGAAATGAATAGAGTCAAAAGAGTCATACATCTTCTGGTCAGCTCTGGGTCATGGTCAGAGAGCTCAATAAAACTCATGCAGGAGGACATCAGCAAAGATGAGGTGCAGTTAAATATGTTGGGGGAGCTTAGAGGACTGACCCTTAGGAACTGACATTTGTGAAGTCATTATTCAGCTTTGGCTTTTTAGACGCATGTCTGGACAAATAGAAAATATTTTATGAAGATATACAACATAGGGCCTAATGTTGATGAGATTCAAATCCAATGTCCTGATCCAATCGAATTCAAAGAAGGACAAATATGTGAGAAAGGCAATTTTACATCTGATAAATTATATTAATGAGCAAATCTTTAGCCGATTACAGCAGGTGAACATTATCATTTCGTAAGCAACCATGTGGGACTCCAACACATAAAGACACCTGAAGACCTAAAGCTGCAACAGTTCAATTATATTTTGTATCCACATTCATTTGAGCAAAGGAGAAAAAAAAAGATGAGCAAGAAACAAATTGCTTAACTGACAAAGGAAGCCTAAAGATGCCATTCTGTTTAATTAGAACTGTTTATCCGATGGCTAAATAGCTTCGGAAACCAAGTCCCCTCAAAACTTTCCAATGCCGGAATAGGCGGGGGTGTGTACGAAAATTTCTGTAACTTAGTTAGCTAAAAGTATTACACAACATACTGTATAGTTGACCTCCTCTGTCCATTTGTCAAGTCAAAGTTTGTAAATTTGTAGCTCCCTCCACACAATATCAGAAAAAAGATAGGATGCAGCATATCTCCTCGTGTTGAAGCTTTCAGAATGTCCTCTGGTAATCCTGGTGGGGAACGGCTCTGCAAAATGTGTTAAACAGCTTTTATTCTATTTGGCTGGATAAATGCAAATAGCTTTTGGGTTTTATCTTATTTTTGTCATTGCAATAATGAAAAGCTTTATAGAATAAAGACATTTTAATTTCTGGGGAAGCTGATTTACACATTTTCTTCACCTAATAAGCAAAATAAAATGTAATGAGAAGTATTTACAGTAACTGTAAGTTACTAAGTATCTTTGTCTCCTTCTCTCTTTTTGTCGAACACTACACTGCTCACTAGTATTCTAACATTCACACAAACGCACACTATGCCCTATGCACACATGTATTCTTACATGGACTGCTGACCCAGCCAGGCCAGGGCAATAGTCATGCTAATGAGCATTAAACCTTCATCTATCCAACACACATACTTTAGATCCTTTGAGGTTTATTCATTACACACGGCCACGGATCCTTTCCCTGAAATATTTCCACCAGTCATTGAATTAAAGAACTGTATCGGCATGAGGATACATGTGTGTACAGTATGTATGTGCGCCTGCTCCTCCGAAAGGCTGTAGTAAGCCTATCACGTTCACTGCTAACTCAATAATCCACCAAGATGACAACAATCAATCAAGAATAGAAAGGCCCACACACACACACACACACACACACACACACACACACACACACACACACACACACACACACACACACACACACACACACACACACACACACACACACACACACACACACACACACACACACACACACACACACACACACACACACACACTTCATAGGAAGCGGGTTACTGGAGAGTGGGGTAGAATTTGATCAAAAGATACTAGAACGTTCTTCCAGGAATAGTGAGCCGGCTACACAACGACCCGTAAAAGCCTCCAACCGACCGCCTGCGAGCACAAATGACTCCCTCTAGGGTGACGGAATCTCTTAGTGTGTATTTTGGTTTTGGGTGTGTATATGTGGAGAAGCATATTGCCCACACATACCACCCCTCCCACCATAAATACTAAGCAATTAGGGGGTGGGTATGACAGCAGGATGCAACAAGCCCCTCTCTCACCTCCACTACTGCCAATCCTTTGTTTGCTCCATCCTCTTCTCGCAGTTTTTTTTCATCCCTCTAAACCATGAATTATCCCGTCCTTCAGCCACGTGATACCAGATTACGAACAAGGATCGTAGACCCCCCCCCACTGCGGTTAGATGTTAGCTTGTGTATACAGTTTCTAGAGGTGTGCATAAATGAGCAGACACAAATTTAGGGATAAAGAACACACAAGTGGACACAGCCTTACACTATAATCCCTCCTCTCCTCAAGAGAACATCAAAGCCACAAAACATTTCAGTCATCACCACCTTCTTAACATGCCATGAAGAAGAAGAGAGGGAAGTAAGCCACACGTAAGAGTGATGAGAGGATCAGAGTGAACGCGTCCGAGAGGGAAAAACACGTTTGAGTTGCATCAGTTGATAGCTAATTAAAATGTGCATGTGTGCTCGAGATAAGTGGCTGAAATGCATGAAAAACAGTTTAGTGCTTTGCCTAAGCTTCCAACTCGGATTTCAAGCAGAGATGTGGCAGGGTGATTATGACAGTTGTTTATGATTAATAACTGTGTTGTCACAAGTCAGGGACATGCAGTAGTACAATACACAATTCTGGTGAGGTGTTAGGACCTGATGACACTGCCCCAGAGCAAGGGGATGGAGACAACAGGTGACCCTCTCATTTTCACAGCTCTCCACCTTTGCCTCCAGATACTATAAATCAAATCAGTGTTTCTCTATCTGTGAAATGTCCTCTGATAATATGTTACTGAATGTGTCATCAGGATATGTGGCTTTGAAGGAGGTAGTCTGTGTGTGTGTGTGTGTGCGCCCATTCTGTATGACTTTAGGCTGCATGAGTCAGTCTCTCTGTGTTCAAGCATATAACTGACTCACATCGTCAGGCAGAAGGAGGACATTGAGGAGGAGATTTGAGAGGTGAATTTCAGAGAATAACTACCATCACGTTATCTCCTGTTTTTATCTCAATGGAATCGCTATTGTGTATTGTATTACTATGACATACAAGCACACATTAGCCAATGAGGCCAAGCCTGATAAAACAATAATATTCAGAGGGTCAATTTGCATTCAATATCCAAATTACCAGTTCTGTTTCAAACATGTTTTGCACTTAAACTGGCAAACGTACTTTACTGCCTCCTGGGAGTCACTGGGAGTGACTGCAAGGGCAAAAAATGACATATTATAAAACACAGCCAGCCTCTGATTCATGGCTTGCATTTTACTGTCTTCTCTTTGTATAGTTTTGACATTGAAATTACCAAGCAGTAACTTCTATGAGCATAGCCCTTTAAATCACTGGTTCCAAATTTGGTTGTTGAGATCCCCTCCAGGGGAATGCAAAACAAGTCTGATGGGATCGGCACATGGTTAACAGGATAGAAAATCTTAAATTTTACTTTCTTCTTGGCATTTTCCTAGTGAAATACTTGATAACAGTACCTCTTCAGACTTGAGATAAAACCAAAAGAGGAAAACCAGAAGAGGAGAGAATCATCCTTTGGATGAACTGGTGAAAATCTATAGAAATATTGGAGGTCTTCACAGGTTCACTCGCTCTTAGAACTCATGATCTGACCTGGGCTCTGAGTCCAAATTATTCTTAATTATACTCTAATCAGGTCACTTAGGGTCTTGTTTTACTGCCACGGCTCTCTAGTCTAATGCGTGAGTGGACCTGAATGGATCAGAGCGTACTCCGTGTCAGCTCTGATCACGTGGCACATCATAATCACTGCAGGAACAAATATCTAGGATTATATTTATTTATATATATATATATATATATATATATATATATATATATATATATAGGATAAAGATTTATGCTATTAAATATAAATTCTGTTTTTTTTAATATCAAACTGGTTAGAAAATCATTATATTCTCTATATCCATCTACTAGTTTCAATGTTTTACATAATTTACTATCTAACTGGGACATTTTGGGACCGATTGGAGAGGATTGCTGTGGACAAAGTACACACTGGTAAGTATAACTCATGTTACTGTATTGTGTGAACAGTTAACTTCATTTAATATTGTATGTGAAATTTTACTTTGTGAGGTGCAAATGTTCCACCAAAACAAGTTTCTTCCAGATACTATTTTGCAGAGCCACCGTCCGGAGCTTAGCACCACCCAAGACGATTGTGATTGGTTTAAAGAAATACAAACAACCCACAGCGTTTTTTTCTCCTATCCCAGAATGTATGTGCGCAGTAGACAGTCGCAATGCAAGACTACTGTCAGTATAACTGTTCTATTCTAAATCTAAATCAAGTGAAAGACACAGAGACAATCCATGAATCAGAGGCTGGCAGGGTTGTATTTTTTAAATGTGGCATGCTTTGTCCTGGCTTGTCTTTACTCTGTGACTCTCAGCAGGCAGTAAAGTACTTCTCAAAAACCTTCTCCAATCCAATTTTTCACCTCTCGCCTGGGTAAAGTCATTATGCTCTGGTGCCTGCCTGGTCCTTATGTAACTAATGGTGCCAATCTCAGCATGTGTGATGGGGGGTATGTGTGTGTATGTGTGTGGCTTTCATTGGGTGCATGAAGGGTTGGATAGATAGATAGCCTTTGGTGGTGCCTGGTCTAGTAGAGCTGAGACAGGGATTAAGAGGTAGGGTTCCTTCATAAGCCACTTTCTTCTTCACTGTTTGAAATATGGTCTGCACAGTGAAACACACAGCAGCTGGTCTCTGTACTTCACTAAGTACCGCTTGTTTTAGGTAGCGGTGCTAAACAGACACTGAGTAAAGTGCTCATTGCAGCTCTGTTTTTTTTGCAAAGTGGCCATTGAGAGCCTATATTTCAAAGAGCTCTTTATTTAAGATGCAATATGTTAAACTTCTAGCGCTCTTAGTGTTAATAACATGCTAATCTCTCAATGCTATTGGGAACACACAACACACAAATCTGTCCCACTGAAAGTAACATGATGAAAGCCAGTGCTTTGAACTGAGTCTCCCTCCGGGCACTGTCAAACTACTTTAAACTTTTCAGTTTTATGTTGTAATGTTCTCTCCGTTACTGTTGCTCACTTTAAGATTAAGCTATACTCAACTTCTTGGCTGGACTAGGCCACAATCATTTTCTGTTTACTTCAATACTGGTGAGGGCAGGCGAGTTTAGTTCATTTGAGCTTTCAGTTGAATGAAGCTCTCCCTTCTCTGTATACAGTCCATGGTCAGACCTAATGAGAGTTGCCCTGTCTGGTCTCCCAGCTGGCCGTGTTAGTGGTTAAAGTTATCCCACTCTAAGAAACTCTTCACCTCCTTTCTGTCTCTGTATCTGTTACCTGGTTTCCTCAGCCCACATCTAATCTCCCTTGCTTTTTTACATTTACTTTCTTATCTTTCAAAAATGTTCTTCCACTCTTTTAGGTGTGCATTACATGTGATTTCCCTCAGATAAGAGTAAAGCTACAATACAGACAATTCAATGCTTAAATTACTTAAAAACTGTCATTAAGGGTTGCTTTCACCGTGGTCATCATGGGCCTAAGCCTGGGTGCTTCGCAAACTAGGTTTCACAATTTCACAAGAAATTATGCACATGCATCATTGGCTGTCTGGATTAGTTTTATACTGCAATGTGTAAAGATTACATATTTTTAAATCTGCAAGAGAAAGAAAACAAGTTGAATTTACTTCACTGCATTGCTAAAAAAAGGACAGGCCTTTTTCACAGAAAATATATTTTGACATGACACTGAAGAAAGACACAGGTGTAAATTATTACATTGCCGATAGTTGAATTATATTTAGCCGCTTCGGTTTCAGGGCACTTGTAAAGTGCATGTTGGTTCACTGTCAGTTTACTGGGACACTTAAATAGAACAGAGCCATCGGTAATGTTATTAGTAACCTGTGCTTTTCCTCCTACGACAAGTCAAAATGTCTCCTGTGAAAAAAAAAGGTCTAATGAGTGCCAAAATACTTGAGAGGCAAACAAAAACAGTATCTGGGATCGGGACACCGCAGCAGAAAGCAGCTTTATAATTTTATTCAGTACATTACGGCATCTAGCCGTACACAGTCGTAGGATACATTTCATTTTAAATTAAAATAAGAGATTATATGAAATTTAAATAATCCCCTTGATACAATTAAATATTTACATGTGTCCGTATGTATTAAGTAATTATGACTCGTCAGCGCCTATTACCCGTATAAACAGTGTTGATTAGAGGATGAAGCTCAGAGGATAATGACTACATTGTGTAATAGAGCATTCCATGAATTCCGACAAAGGAAACATTAAGTCGTGTTTCCATGTTAGTCGTAGCTAATCTTTTGCTAGAAGAAACATAACAGTTCTTAACCTGTCCCAAGTCTAAACTGCTTTCATGCTCACTTATTTCATGCTGTTATTGACGCTCTCAATAACAGCAGCCTGCACAAAACTGACTAGACAGCATTTTAAGGATTTTAGCAGAAAAATCAACAAGCTGACTTGATGAAGGTCATTGAAATGTGACCCAAATTCGTACACCGTGACAGCAAACACCCTTCCTCACATGGCTGGTATCTCTTGTAAAACGCTTATCTCACTCAGTCTGTCTTGCCGCCCTTTATCTCTCTTCCTCCACTTTGCCGTCAGCCAACATTTCTTTTAAGATTATCTGCAAAAGGTGGCAGCAATGTTTGGATTATTAGAGGCTAATTTAGATTTTGCTGCATCAACTTGAAGAGGAATGCAGCAGCACTGGCTGTTATGATTTCAGCCTCAACCTGAGGGATTAATGTCACTCGTGAGGTTTTGTCTTCTTTTCTTGTAGCTCCAAAGTCCTTGTTTGTTGTGTGGGTGTCATATGGAAAATTAGGGATGAGACAGCAAACTGCATCACACACAGATACTTTGATTTCTCAGAGAAGATGACGGAGGAAAAGCAGGAAAAGAATACAGCCATGAATAAATCCCAAACACACTAACAATAGACAGGATGGAAGGGAAAGTGACGAAATGAGAGCAGCTTAAACCAGCCAATCTTCTCTCTCCTTCTGCCTCCCCATGTCCTAGATCTAACAAAAACTGTTTAGGTTTCGCCCCAATTAACAAGTAGGCAATTTAGCTGCGACAGAGGAAATTCTCATCAGGATTACGCAGTCAAGAACGGCAAACAGCTGTCAGCAGTTTGTACCCTCCGGCTCTACTTTCCATAATGGAGTCAGTAATGTTGCTCTTTTCATCATAATACCATCACTCTTAATCTTTCATCCACCAGTAGAGGAAGTTACGCTGTGTGCATCCCTGCTGTCCGACCATGTAATCACACAACACAATTAGAGCAAAAAACATCCGTGAAGTTATCAACCACTTGTAAAACAAGGACTAAATGGCAAAAAAACAGTGGGGGTATTTGAGTTAGATGAATATGCTTTGCAGCCATTCAACTGAATGTGATCTGTCAAGATAGTCATTCCAGCTGTGGTGCTCCCAAAGCAATTTATTTGATGCCACACTATAACAAATGACAGTGCTGAAACAGTTGGAATGGAAAGACAGAAATGGGCTTGCAAATAGTTGTAGTTTTATCTCCATTATAGCTCAATATTGCAGTGTCATTGATGTGGAACACACACAGGCACACTCACACAAGCCTCTGCATGGATGGTAAATGCGCACACTCTCACATTTGCCAGCCCAAGGTTTTCACTATAACCACATAATTAATGGTCTGTTAAATTGAAGACATTAAAATGGTGAACAGTTGTAAAAAGGGCCACCAGGGACAAAGATGAGATGGTTTTTCCGAGTACACATATTATTATTAACTAACATGCACGCAGCAAGGGCAGTGACTCCCAACTCTCGGGAAGGTCGAGAAACAACTAGAAAGTCACCACCTCTTCTCAATTAGCATAAAACCTGGCTGCTTTAGTCCGTTTTGAAAAAGCAAAGTCATTCAAAAGTATAAAATAAGCACATTCTAGATAAAGTTAGTCCCAAGTGAACCACTCAGCTGTATCTGATCTGGTTGCTATGTTGCATTTTGGGTGGGTCGTTTTTTGTGGTGAGGTTAAAGGATATGTAAGGAGAGCTATCTTTAGAGTGACAGTTGTCCTGAGAGCAAGATGTGTATGGCCCCTTGTGTTGTATTCCCCCCACACCCCCACCACCACCCAGAGGTGTTTTATAGCACTCGTCTCTCTCCTCAGCACGCTATCTCAGATTTGCATCCAACATTCCCATGTCTCTGTTTGACAGGTTGGTTTTTATCTCCTGCGGGCTCTTCAACATTTTATTGTATACGTAAAGGTTTCCGTGGTAACAGTGCACAGGAAAGGAGGGAGGGAGATGGAGATTAAAAACGAAAGAGGGGGGGAAAAGGAAAGCTAAACATAGAGATCTCAGGTCTGCAGGGTCATGCACATAATTGGCCCAGAGTGAGAGGTCGAGCCACCACCCATCCCCCCCCTCCCCCCTTTTCTCTCTCTATTTCTCTCCACCTTTCTATCTGCATCTCCCCTAAATCTCCAGTGGCTCTGCCCCTACTGATAAATCAGCTGGTAATCAATAATTCAAACATTTTCCCAGCAGGGGGAGAAAATGAGAAAGAAGATGTTGGGGAGGGGGGGATAAAAGATAAAGGGAAAGGGAGATAAGACAAAGCCTTGTTGTGTTTTAACAAAGGATACACGTTAGGGGCGGAGCGTGAACATTCATTTTACATTCAAGCAATGCCTCTCATCTCTGAGTACCCAGGCTGCATTAGGCTCTCAGGTGAGACGATGACACAGTGGAGGGCGCTCCAAATTCTGAGCTGTGAATTTGAATTTATTATGCAGTCACCTTGCCTTCGTGACCTACAACACACAAACACATTCTCTTAAAACACTGTAGGCTGTTGTTTAATCAACTTGTTTTTGATGGGGCCGCTACTTGTGGCGAAGGAAGACCTGTCAGGATCCACTCTTCTGTGGATGAGGGCTGCTCAGGCATAGCAATCAACACAGTCTAGGTCAAGACCACAATCAGCCCTGAACACCAGGGGTCCATTTGACAGCACAAGCACAGCACTCACACACTGTACTTAATTATGTCGACCTGCGTGACCTGCCAAAATGAAAAGAATAAGGGCCCAGAGACAATGTAAGACAGGGTTAAGACCTTCATTTCTGAAATCACACAAACTACTGAAGCTTCTGTGGCCCACGGTCACATACTGCCCTCCATTTCCCACTTCTGCAATGTCTCTAGTAAGGAAACAAATACGCCACCACATGAACCCTCCTTTAAAAAGGACCCAGAAATTAAAACATGTACTTTCTTTAAATATTAGTTGATTTTATGTATTGACCTAAAAGATCTGAGTCTTAAAAGTCAGGGAGTCCTTTTTCATAGTGTTTGACTGGCTTTTCCTGTTGTCTGAACTGCAGTTTTTAATCATCAGTGGTCATGTAGTTCTAACTGTCTGAACAGCAACTTGTATTGAATTAATCTAATTGGGTCCGAAAGACAAGTAACAGGATTTTTATTAATGGCTGTGTCCTTCCAAATTCTAAGCTGCTGAACCATTTAAGCCAGCAGACTTTAGCAGGCTTGCCAACATGATGCACACTGCCAAGACGGCGCCTTGAGGACCTGAAGATATATTCTTATTATTCGTTATATTCCATTCTAGGAAAAAAGTTGGCTCATATCTATTCAACGTGGATTTCATTGCTTTGTTTATCTTCATGTCCTTAACTTAGACTAGAGTGTGGATTTATTTACTTGCATTTACTGTAGTAAATGTAGGCTTTGGTGATGCTAGCCAAGCTTCTCTTAGTAATGTTAGTAAAGATGGAGGTTGTATACGTCAAACCAACAGTTTTACCCCTAAATTCTACAAAATAATGTAATTGTTATCTCAAATTTGATTATATTTGAAATATTTAAACTGTAATGACCTGTTTGAATTAAACACAACAGTCTATAAGCGTGACAGACTGATTGAAGTAGGTTTCCATGTGCTCTAGCAGAGAATTTCTTAAAATTCACTATCAGCTTGACCTACTGCATGTCCTATTGACCTATCAGTAAATTAAGCTAATAAAAAAATGGAAGAGGCCACTAGCGAGCAAAGCCGTGCTGATCGTAAAATCACAACACCATAGCATCTAAGAGCAGTGTGAAGAAGTATTTGGGGTTGTGTTGTGCAGTGCATTACACTACATATATGGGTTTTGCTCAAATTAATTCAAACAAATAAAATTACATGTTCAAATTTGTTAAAACTTGACTTTTTGAAAAAGTGACAGCCCTGATAAGAAAATGTTTTTTTTGTTGTTTTTTTTTACAAATGTCATTAGTTGCTTTGATTGTTCATGCATTGTTTTTCCAGGAAGGCTTATGAGGCTTCTTTAGGCTCAAACTTGGCTTCACAGTGTTGATCAATGCTCGCTGGGTTCCAGATAATGGACTATGAGTCGCCTCAGGCTTAGTGGTGTAGATTACAAACCACATCTGACATATTCAGTCATCAGTGTGTATGTATAACCCATATGTTGTAATGATAATGGTCTTCAAAAAATACTAAGCACATACTGGTACAGCTCCATTTTAATCTACTAGTCAAAAATAAATTAACTAAGAAGCCAACAAATAAATTGCTGCTGGCATCTGTTGGCATTCGGTGAATACACCTAGTTTATGGGGAGCCCATCACCGTACAGCAAGGTGTGTTTAACACACACAGACATCACATTTTGTATCTGCGCGGATAATTCAGATAAGGATGCTATCTTATTCTGCCGCCATCTGTGCAAGCCAAAGAAAATAGTAAGAAAAAAAAAGGTGTTTCACAGTCCGGAAAAGGCCTAATGAGAACCAAATAGCAGGCCCAGAGAGGCAAAGACGAGGGTAAAGAAACAGAGAGACAAAAGAGCTGTGGCCATTCACTCAATTCCCGCTGGCCTATCTCCTCCATCAACCTGGCAGTGCCAAGGTAATACAGTTCATTATCATTGATCACACTAGACTCCACGCTCACACAGACACGCTAAAGAAGTTACACACATACGCTCAACAAAACACCCACCAAAAGAGACACCCTAAACAGATGTCTGCAGCATCTGTAACTGATCAAATTGAAATCGTCTTGCTCTTGCCAAGAACAGCTTTCATATTTCACTAGTTATCAGGTTTTGATATATCACTTCTCCTGGGAAGACAGAACAGGGTTATACAGTAGCAGTAACTCTCAGACTGCTGGCCTGATAGCATACAATGTTTTATGGCCATGCAATTTGCCCCAGCTGCTGTAATTATTCTTAAATTACAGCTGTGTGATGCATTAATATCAAAGCTATGGGCCAAGACCTTGTGTATGTGTGTGTCTGTGTAGATTGGTGAGGTGGGAGAGACAGTACGTTGATAGACATCCAGCATCTCTACTGTTGATGATATCAGTCTAGTGTCTTTAGAGAAGTGGGCGTGGCTAGCTGATGGCCAGGGTCAGACTGACACATGACATGTGGACACTGATTTAACCCAGTACCACAGGTGTGTGGGACCAATTCATTGAGGGATTCATTCAGGGAAAAAAAAAAAAAGGAGAAGATGGAGGCTTCAAGCGGCAAGACACATGAGAGCTGCCAACTACACGCTGAAAGAAAGACACTATTTAAAAGACTGTTTTGTTTTCCCCACAACACAACTTTTTGTAAATACAACTTTTAAAACCTGGACTACGGAGAGCAGGTGCCGACGGAGGACGATCGAAAGCCCGCCAGGAGCGGAGGTTGCTCCCGACGGCGTTGTCATCGAAGCCAGCAGCCATCTTTTGACTGCGAACTGAGACATCGTCTGGGTGAGTCAGTTAACACAGCACAACCTCAAGTAGGAAACACATACACTCATCCAGCCCTGCTCAGGTCTCATTCTCACGTTAAATGCAAACATGCAGGGAGAGGAGACAATATATTTAATGTTAAGAGCTAGGTTAGCCTTTAGTAGCTGTGTTCCTTTGTTCTACGAGCCCAGGTTAGCTTAGCCATGTAACATTAGACCCACAGAATATTCAACAGGAAATTTGAACGTTAGTGCTTCCATAAAGCAAATTAGTTAATAAAAGGCAGAGGGAATAAAACTGCCTAAATCTTTTGTAATTGGTGGGAGATGACGTGATGCCTGCCAGGGGATAATGTCATGCCTTTTAGAGATAACACTCTTCAAGAGGAGGCGCTCTGCTTCTCCGCTAAAACTTTCTTGAAAGCACTTTGGTTGAACTCGGTCTTCTCCTCTGAAGCCTTTACTACAAAGATGGTATATTCTCCAGCTATGTCATCAAAAGAGTAGAGGAAAAGTGGGAAGTGTGATGCAAGATATTACACATACATGCTCACATAGCACTTATGGGTAGTCTGATTTAGTTTTTAACGGTGAGGATGAGGTAAAACTTGCGGATCTCTGCTGCCTCTGTACTATGGATCACTTCACTAAAAGCACTACATAGAATATAGGTACAAACGAAGCCATTCACTCTGACAACATGAACACTTTTTTCTTCTCATTGCTTGTGATCAAAGAAAAAGCTCTTTCCTTCATTTCTCTCCTCTTGTCAAAAATGACAAAGCTGCACTTCTTCCCATCATACAAAGGATGTAATCTTTACCCAACACTAGAGCTACTAACCTACAGTATAACTCACAGGTCAGAATGAGCAGCTGTGTCTGTGTGCGAAGAGGCATGCATGAAATAGTGTCTGTGTCTCTGTGAGGTTGTATCCGTCAGTGCTGCAAGTGCAGTTATGGCCAGACATTTTCAGGGTCAATGTTCAGTTCTGAAGTCATTACCCTTGTTCAGTGTGATTGTGATTGTGTGATTGTGTGAGTGTGTGTGTGTGTGTGTGTGTATATGCGTGTCCCCGTCTGCCCTTTTTCCGCAAAACCACCATGACCAACAACGAGGCCTGCTTCATCAATCACACACTGTCCACGGTGCCGCATTAACTATCAGCTCCACTCAGAACAACGTCCCTCCTCATGGCCAGTCACTGACAATCACAATATGTCTGGACCGGTCCCGGTAACTGACCAATCCAAATGCTTCCATGCCAGGTCGGCTTTAGGTCAACACTTCAAACAACCAACCCGTTGAGACAAAAAACGGGCTTGCCTGTGTCTCGGAGTATAAACAAATCATTACACAGACAGGGCTTCCTGCCAACGTTCCTGCCATTCTCTGGGGCTGATAGGGGTTCTGACAACAATCCAGCCCTACTGTCTGGACTAGTTAGGCTGCCGAGGGAAGAGGGAACAGAGGCGTTTCGATCAATACAGGCTCATTATCTGTTGCCTTCTGTCCCAGAGAGATGAGTCCCACCGCTCGGTCTGTTGATGAGGAAAGCGCACCACAATTCAATTAGGGGATGGCCGAGATGCCAAAAGAGGTTTGATCAAAGCACTATGCCTGGCTAATTAGCACACACACAGCGGTTCACAAGGGCTATTTTTACATCTAAGGAGCAGAGTATGTTGTTTTGTTAATGGTAGTTTTACCCTGTAATGGACTGGGAATAACCTGGCTCATTGTCAATGCATAGGTTTCAGCCAGGGGAGAGTGGGAGCCCCTTGTGCTGCTCCACACACATGCACACATGTATATTAATGACACACGCACACATATGCACATATGCGCACATAAACACACACGGCTACAACCTGACGGCCTTTCCAAAAGGTCACACAGGGTTTACTGCAACCCCTCTTTGCGGGTTAACCTCATCAGAATCGTGTAAGTGAGTGTGTGTTTCTGCAGACAGGAAGTGTCAGTTCCTCCAGAAATAGTGTCAGGGGAAAATAAAGCTGTACCCAGGAGTCTTCAGGGACTTTTTAGGCAGCCCGCTGACAGCTTTATAAAACCTCTTAACAAATGGTCGACATCCTCCTCTCTAATGAGGCAAAGAGGTCCGAAGTCTGGGAAGGGAAAACAGGTGTGTACCTCTCAAAGTGAGTTCATAGCCCTCAGTGTTTGTGTGTCAGAGAGGGAGGAGTGGTTTTAATAAGGGATCAATACCAAAGCCATATGGATACAAGCAGACTTTCTACCTATTGTCCAAGTTCCCTATTCCTCATTATTTAATGAATTTAGAGCTGAAACCTGTCAGGTGCACAGGCACAAATACACAACAGCACTCCATCAATTTGGAACATAAAGCGAGAAAAGGGCAGCAGGATACTAGAGCCGAAGGTGGGTAAGAAGTCATTCTTTTTTTTTTTTAAAACAGTTATGGCTGATACCAACTGCCACGTCCATCTCTTCCCATCAAATGCTTTCCTTTTGTTATGTGTTCCATTTTTTCGAATTCACTCGCGCGCACGATACAATATATCAGAACCCTCCCATCTGACTCTTAGTCTGGAGAATATTCGGTTGCTCCCTTAGCTGTAAAAAGCGAGATTTACTTGGGGGGGCTCATGTTGTGAGCAAGCTCAGTTTTAATACCACCATAAATAACATTGTCACACCCTGTCAAGTAAACTCTACTCCGGGATAGTGGCAAAGGCAAGCTGGCCTGTGTGTCAGTGGGAAAGCATCATCTGAGACTGCACGGCTACCATCAGTAAAATGTCACGGCCCACACTTCACTGATCAGAAACTGAAAAGCTTTGTGGATCACCACTCTCCAACATACAGTTGGTTTGAGTTCTTGATGAACAAATTATTTCGATCTCAAGATCAAAGAAGATATTTATGGATTAGCAGACATCTTAAATATTTGACATCAGGAGGTGGCAACACTCTGGATGTTAATCTGAAATACAGACACAGGCTTTGAGTTTATGCCTCACACAGAACTACATGATGGTGACTTCAGGTAAGAGTCTGTATTTGAGTATATAAGGTCACCATATAATATTCAAACGAGCAAATCCATACATTAGTTGATGCACTATCATCATGCATCCCACAGTATTGTTCACCCCTTTACTGCTGCCCATCACCGTGCCACTACCTCAAGGCTGTTAGTGCTGAGAAGAGCTGGCTTCCTAAAACCAAAAGCACCATATGTTTTCTGTCACAACAGTGAATTTTCTCAAGATCAAGTAAATAAAGAAACATCTATCTATCTATCTATCTATCTACCCAGCGTGATGCTTTCAATACAAACCAGATTTCAGCAAAAGCGATGGGTGTGTAAGAGAAAATATGAAAACGTGGAGACTTGTCTGGTAGCCTACTTTACGGTCAGCTCCAGAACTTTTAGGATGTAGCATACTGACATTTCTAAAACATGTCCTGTTAATCAGTTGTTCGCATACATGTGATAGGCTATTACTGCCCACTTAAAAGAGAGATCCCATTCCATCCATCATAAAGTATCATCCTAAAGAACATTACAGTAACACTGTAGCTATCTAAGTAAACACTTGTAAAACAAGTAGAGAAGTGTGGGTCAACTCACCAACTGTAAAGTGCAAATAAAGATAAGAGTGCATCGTCCGCTGCAGCAGCCCATTGTGTCAGCGGTGAAGACGTGACTCTGATCCGGGGAGAAAAGGACTTGGAAACGGGTCGAAGGAGCTCTCAATGTGCCGACCAGACTCAGTCCTGATCCAAGCACCGGCGTCCCATTCTCCTCTTCTGCTCCGTGTGTCTACTTTGCTGAGCCAACCCCCCGCGGCAGGATCGCCCTGGCTGCTCCGGCTCTGTTTGTTTGCCTCCGCTCCTGCCGGCCCGGTCGCACTTGAGGTGACTGGCTGGGTGGGTGGTTGCGAGCCGGTGTGTATGGAGGGGGAGGGAGGGGGAGGGAGAGGGGAGGGAGGTGGCGGTGTTGGGGTAGTCAACCGTGGGTTGGGATGTGGCTCACCGAGGGCGTCAACTGGTTTCCGGACGCTGTCTGTGGTTGTGTCACGAGAGACAACGCGCGCTTGTTAATTTCAAATGTCTGAACAGAGGCAATCAATTTATTGTCATGGCGACCGAATACATTTCTGTTAAAGCAACATTTAAAAGGCTTAAATAATAGCGATTCGAATCACAAATAAAACGCTAACGACAATTCCTGGCATTCATTTGTGGGGAAACGTTAAAGGTTCCTAGGCCCTACTAGTGTTTGTCAACAACTCAACATTTAATTTTTAGTTTTAATGACTTTCGTGTGTGAAGGCGCGTGCTGAGAAGGGACACTGGATTTAATATACAGTCTATGGGTTACATGAGCTGCTATTAATGCTGCTGCTGCTGCTGCTGCGGATGGAGGACAGGCGCCATCTTGTGACTACATGATGAGATGCACTCCTGACAAGTTTTAAACATTTTTTAAAAAAATGTAAAAAGCAGGGTCATTATTCAAAATGGAAGCCAGTTTTTTTTTTTGTGATTTTCGAGACACGTCTTTTAGACTCCGTTTGAACTCATTCAAATTCTTACAGCCCCCTCATTATCTTGGGCACTATTGTAAGATACCTTTAATCTCAGTGCACTTTCTGGTGAAATTATTAATTTTACTATTTTTAATAAATAAGTTTATTTGGCTACACACAGCATCAGCCCCTCCTCTCCAAATCATTGGCTCTGCCTTTCTCCACACATGCCCTTTGTTCCAATCTCAATTTGCCTAGCCATTGCTCGGTATGATTTATAATTAAAAAAAAGATCTTAAAATCAACTCTCTCACCCTCCTCCTCCTCTCTCGGAGTACAGGTCCCACCTCTCTCTCTCTCTCTCTCTCTCTCTCTCTCTCTCTCTCTCTCTCTCTCTCTCTCTCTCACACACACACACCAGCTTGATGAATCTTTTATACTCGTCTACGGGCTGAGTGAGGGAACACTTCACATCTCATTTCATCACACACTTCTTCGCTTTGCTCCTTTAAAGTAGCGCTCCATCTCCCTCCCTGCTCCGCACCGCCCTCCCCACCTGGTCCAGCCGGGGCCCAGTAGCTCCTCCCCCCCAGCGCCAAAAATAACCTCAGGGTATTTATGGAAGCTGGCGAGCAAGCACGAATTGGTTGTTTTTTTTATCGGTGGAGAAAAAAGGCTGTTCTTTCATCATGAGAACTCACAACCTGCAAAAAATAAGCATCGCGATCAATTTGAAGTAGCATCACCACCCCATCTGTTTTCTCTGATGATGATGTTTGCCTGTGCTCCAGCCTCCAATACTTTTATTCTAGTCATATTTTCTAGATGTAGACATTCTTAGGCATTCTTAGACATCCTTAGGCATTCTTAGGCACATAGGCTAGGCCTACTAGTTTGCTCAGGTGTGTGCTCAAGGTTCATCTGAACCAACAACAAGTCAAGACAAAGAGCTTGTACATCAACAAAGATGACGAAGGCAATGTAATACAGTTAAAACCTCTGGAAAAATCAATGTGGACCTTGATTTAGGATTGGTTTTATGACTTTATCAATGTATTATTGAAGTTCAAGAAAGAAAATTCATGTTTAACACACCTTTTACTGTGTGAAATTCAGATTCAAATCCAGATATACATCACATAGAAATAGATGCCTTGTTTAAATCTTACTCCACATATTTTGCGCCAAATTAAGGCTAATAGGTAATATTTTATATATTTGGAAACATTTGAACAGCTACAATCCTAAAATAAAGTTTATACAAAGTCAGTTTAAACAAAACTTGGCTGTATAACACTAGTTTGTAAAGATGGGCACACCAGCTGATCTAACACGTTATTAAATGTAGGAACTATTTTTGTGTGTGTAGTCAGTGGCATTAACCAATTTGGTTGTAACAGCTGTCATGTTTTACTGCATGAAGCCAGTAAGTGCAGGAGCTAGTAGAATACATTAGTGACTGTCCTGCACGTCTTGCATGCATGAAGCTCACTCATTCACAACTGCATTTCTTATGAGAACATGTTTCTGAATGTGTGCCATAAAAAAATGTCTGTGCGTGTGTATGTAGGTTGGTGGATGGGAGAGTCAGACTGAGACAGAAGAGCCGAGGCTGAAATAAGGTCACTGTTATAGTTCTATTAGAAGCCTTGATGGAAATTCTCCTTGTGTTCCCAATTTGCCCATTTTGACACACCTCCTTATCGACTCACTCTCTGTGTGTGTGCGTGAGTCCTGAACACTTCTTTCATGACAAGTGTGTCCAGGCCCTCAGGGGCTGCTGTTCTCCAGAAAGACACTAATGTGAAGTGACAGGACAGCCAGTGGTGAGCTGCTCTGGGGGGACCTGCATTGTGGAGGAGACCCAGAAGTCTGGCTAGTAGGTGGACAACAATAGAGAAAAGACCTCAAAAGGACAAGGCTTTTTCTCTTTCTGAAAGAGTCTTAGTATGGCGCTTCTAGTTCCCACTCTTTCTGTCTTTCTCTCTGTTTCTCTTTTTCATTCTCTGTTTCTCTTGTGACACATTTTGGTGCTCAAACACCCCAGTGAAAATTCCTCATGTAGACAGTCTGTTTCATGATTATCTAACAGCCAATTCCTCATTTGTGAGGCTGGCGGAGATATGAGAGCAAAATAGATTGTTTCCTTTCTTGCGCTAACAGCAACCTGAATAACTTCCCCAAATAATTGTGGTAAAAAAGTAGTTTGCCTATACCACAGGCTTACAAAAGATGCCATTATTCAGGCGGAAATACAGTTTGTCACCTGAGGGTGCTGCTGTGCCTACAGAGACAACACAGAATACTTTGCATTGGTGCACCTAACACTGACTGTGGCAAATAATACATCATAACCTAACCTTAAAGTGATGTTTCGGAGTAATTTCACCCTAGGATCCTTTGCACCATGACCTCGAGCCAAACACCCCCCCAGAAGTTTTTTTCACCTGGGTCTAACATTTGGAGAGTTAGGTAGAGTAGCGTTATCAGCTGTATAGCTTATTAGAGCAGGGGCTAATGGACCCACGTTTGTATCTCGTAAATGACCCCACTAATAATGCCCGAAATGATACCAAACTTCTACACTAGTACAAAAAGGTTATGTACTCATAAAACGATGGATTGGAAAGTTTGTAAGTACACCCGAAGTTTATGAACACTTGCCTGCTCTCTTCTGCTCTCTGTTGCTGCTGCAGCTGCTGCTGACGAGTGCTTAGGGCCTTCTACAAATTACTACACCGAAAAGAGATACAACAAAAATATTTATTAATTTAATGATTAAATAAGGTAATGTCTCCAAACTTATCTCAGTTATTACTTGTCTCCTGCTAGTTATACTACAGCACTTACTTAAAAAAAAAGTAAAATTTAAAAATATTTTTGTTGCATCTCTTTTTGGTGTAGTAATTTATTAACAGCCCTAAGCACTCGTCTTACTGCCGGCAGCAGCAACAACAGCAGATAGCAGAAGCCAGCAAGCAAGTGTTCATAAACTTCTGGTGTACTTACAAACTTTCCAATCCATCGTTTTATGAGTACATAACCTTTATGTACTACTGTAGACGTTTGGTATTATTTCGGGCATTATTAGTGGGGTCATTTACCAGATACAAACGTGGGTCCATTAGCCCCTGCGCTAAGCTATTCAGCTAATAACGCTACGCTAACTCTCCCAATGTTAGACCCAGGTGAAAAAAGCTTCTCGGGGGGTGTTTGGCTCAAGGTCATGGTGCAAAGGTCCCTAGGGTGAAATTACTCCGAACCATCACTTTAAATCAGCTAAATGAGCTGCTACCTTCAGATCTACAGGACATTTATCAACACAAACTACCCTAAATAGCTGCAAATTACAGCCACCACTGGCTGTCCCAAACATACAAATGCTTTCTTTATTTAGGCCCAGGCTTATTAAAGTTTAGGATTATGCATGTGCCCTTGGAGGCAGAGTCTCATCTGATTTTCTTCACTATTTTGCCATTAAGAAAGATCCAGACTTGATGAAGAATAAATACAGATGTTATTATGAGGAGCATGTCAATAATTTATAATAGGATGATGCTTTGGTGAAGAAATACTGGTCGCCACAATCACAGTTGGTGTTATTCTAACACTGGCCGCTTGTGGGCAGTCGTCTGTGAGGTCAGTTTTATTTGAATGGGTGCCTTTACAGGTGCGTCAAGCCAGTCATAAGATGGAACAATACAGGATATTAGGTAGGTTTCCTTCGAAATAAAAGCATAGACTTAGTTGAAGCTTCTTTCCAATAACTATGGCCTGTTGTACAACTGTGAAAATGCATTTTGTAAAAAACGTTCTTCTTTATTTGATCAATATAATAGCTTGATCTTTCTATAATCTAGATAGTAACTAGATTATATATAGTCTATGGTCTAGATCCATAAATTGGAAACAGATGAGAGGTTGGGGCAGGTATGAGGTAGACCATTATAATATAATGTGTCATTATATTGAAATTTTGTTTTGATAAATCTAGTTTTACTAGGTAAAACAATATTTATCAAGACAATGTGTTAAATAAATAATAAAATAAAAAAGTATTTATATAGGCCTATAGTATAAATTTATTTTTCATATAAAATTGTACCTGTATATTAATGTTAGCTAGGTTATTTCTCAGTATCTGCCAATTCTAAGGACTTTGAGCAGGAGAGCTTGTGCCATTACTTCTCTCTGTTGTGTTATTTAAAGTTATATAAAACGGACCAGAAAGCTTAATGGTCTGATATGACACAGGCTAATATTTGCAAAAAATATTATGCAATTTAAAAAAACCTCACAAATAAATGCATTTGGCAAACAACTAATGCTAACTTAAACATATTTAACTTGTTAGCAGAAACAGCAACATAAGCATACCTTTGGAGTCATTTCGGCGATTGCTGAATATAAATCCAATTTTTGCAGGTACAGTAGCCCTGGTAAAGTTGTTCTACAAAACCTTTAGATAACGTTATACAGTATGTCTGGTTCTTGTTGGCTCGCTAAATGTTTTGCTTTCTTCGCTGGTAACTCCTCAGTGTCACTGACAATCCTTTACATTATTTAATGTGATATTTATATACATCAATATCAGAACACTTTCTAATTTATTTTGTAATATTGATTTAATCCGTACCAGCCTTAGTCCCTTGCTGAAAGAGTCTGAAAGCTGCAAAAGAAATGTTCATTGTCATTGATATTTACAGTAAACCTTACACGTAACATTAAATGACAATAAACCTGTAGCCTAGGCCTATGTAAAATACATTTTATTTGTATTTATTTGTTTTCCCAGTTGCATGTTTCTAATTGCTATTGATAGGTTTGCAATTTCCTCATTTGCTATTTGTGATTATGCCAATTTCTTTTTTTTAGCTTGCTGTTATTGAGGTCTAATCCTATTCTTTTCAGATTTGTTACCTAACATGAACAATCTTAACTTTCATTTGATAATGAATGTTTTATTTTGAAAGCCATTACCGGAAACCAATCTTGTTATTCTGTCTAATTTGACAGTGGTTTCAGTCACATGGTGCTGCTTTGCCGAGAGCTGATGGAGCCAGATGAGAAAGGCAGGAGGCGAGCCCCTCAGGTTGCGCGTCAGCATCCCCTCAAATAGGGATCCGCTGCTGTCACTCCTGCTCCACATACTGAGAGACGGACGACTGTAACCCTGAAACAACAGTCTAAAGCAAATTTCACTTGGCATGCAGCTGTTTTTGCATGTGATGCCAAAGAAGATGAGTAAGAGGAGGCTGTGAGGAGGCTGGAGCCTTGCAAAGAATGATAGTGAGGATCAAGGCGCGCTGTCCCAGGAGAACTCATCTGAAGAGCTGGCCGCGAGAGACCGGGATGCTCCTCTAACGCATCGGGAGGCGAGTGAGTCATTACATCTGATCTCTTTCATTTTTGTTCGTTTTTGGTGACATCTGGACAGTTTTGGACCGTTCAGCGTACCTGACCCTCTTTATCGCTTCTGAATTATTCCCTACTCTATCCCACCTGTCTGATAAATAATTCATAGGCTCCTTAGTAAAGTGCAGCATAACCGGTTGGTCAGCGATGTGTGAAAGTTGCCTTACTAATTTGGAAATGGTGCACTTTCCCACCCTGCAACACCCTTAACTCAATGCATGCGCGCATCGAGGTTTAATATCATGCAGTGTATTAGAGTGGATGATTGGGAGGTCGTTCGTGTTCCCTTTAAAGTTTTGATTAGAGTGAACATGTGTTGCACATTGCGGCCACTGTGTCGGTGCAAGGCTAATTAATAAAGCCTTTGTGAGGGGCTCTCCTATGACAGACACTCATCATTAATCCGCTGATGGCCCAGAGGGCGTGGGTTGCTGTACGTGACGCTAAGAGAAAGGCACCAGTCCTACTTACACAGCAGGGTTGATTAATTATGGACTCAGAACTGATGATCTCAGAGACCGCACGGTGCACAAGAGGAGACGCAGACATGTCAAACAGAAACAGAGGGTTTCATGTTTCATTTTTACCATTGATTGGTGATAATGAGGATGTTTTTTTTTAACCAAAATAGTTCAAGTCTTGACTGTTAATATACACGCTTGTCTTAAATTAAGGCTGTCTAGTAGCTTGAAATGATTGCTAAGTAGTTAAGCAGTTTTAATCATTGCCCCAACTATTTATCTAAATCACTGTAGTCTAATGATTTCCTCACCTGTAGTGAAGCACTCGCTGTGCTGCTGAAGGTGTGGGTGTGATTAGAACTTCTCTAGCAGGCTCAGTGCATGTAGATGAATGAAATCCACTTACTATGCAGCAAGGGTTCCCATCTCCAGTGTGTGTGTGTGTGTGTGTGTGTGTGTGTGTGTGTGTGTGTGTGTGTGTGTGTGTGTGTGTGTGTGTGTGTGCGCGCGCGCACGTGCATGTGTGTTTCACCTCATTACACTCATTGTGTTGACTTAAGCAGGAGGGTCACCCCTGAGGCCAGTTCTCCTGCCTTATTGAGGAGTGATGCCCTGAATTACACCACCCTCACGCTGATTGCAGTACAGGAGCACACTGGGAAGTTCACAACTGTTATTTTTGACTGAAAGATCACGTATGATGTATGTTTCCTGGTACACAATAAGTCAGTGCATTATACAACCACGAGTATAAAGCTGTCCCCCACTCACTACAAGTGCGTTTTGTTGAGAGGTGCTTAACTCTTGGATCTCGTATATTTCAAATTTGCGATTGAGCTTCAGTGCTGGTTTGAATTCTGGACAATTATGTTCACAGCATGCCCACGCGCACTTTGTACAGGAGCTCCTCTATTCTTGGTTGTTCTACAAACTCTCTCCTTTACGAGCCTGTGTACTGCATTTCTCCTGAGGCGTTCTCAATATTCTCCCTGTGTATGTATTAAACATCAAGCATGTTGAACTGCAGGCGCGGGCCGAGCACTTTAAGGCAGAGTCAGCCTTCTGTGGAGGGTGACAGAACAGTCAGATGGCCCCCACAGGGCAGAGAACAATTCCTGCTGCTGATGCACCCAAGGCGACAGGACTGGAGCGCTATTTTCTCCCTCCCTTCCTCCCTCCCCTCTCATCCACCTTCCATCCCATCATCCCTTCCCACCTTCATCTCATAGAAAAAAAACACACTCTCCCGGGTTCACTTGCACACCTGCATCACAGCTTCTGTGCTCTGTCTACCTCCCTCTCTCACACACACACACACACACACACACACACACACACACACACACACACACACACACACACACACACACACACTATACCTATACTTTCCCGTACACATTAGCATACCTTCTTAATCCCCATGCATGATTTCTTGTTCTCATTATTATAATCTATTCTCTCCAACACCCATATGCTCAGTTTCCACTTTATTAGGTACACATGTACACTATAATGCAGTCCAATATGATGCCTGTAATGTTCAGTTTTTCTTTACACAGTTATAGAGGTGTTAATTAAATTAATTGTTTCCACTGAGGCCATAGTTAGTGATTGTGTTGTACTGGACTGCTTAATATTGGGAGGTGTTTCTAATATTCTGGCCTATGGAAATAGGGAGGACAAAAAATTAGAAACACCTCTCAATATAATATATTCCAGTACAACACCACCTTTAACAATGACCACAGTAATAAACATACAATTTAATTCACTAATTTCCAACAATGTCAACAAAGAACGAACATTATAAACTTAGTAAAGGTAGAATTTATTGCAGAGCTGTTCTACAACATAGCCGTATAAAGTGTCCTTTACCCCATTTTTTTTTGTTTTCCTACAGATATACCTTTAAAGTCATGGTATTACAAACATGTTTGGACTGAAAGTGAAGCAAATTTTAGAGGGTGTGCGATTGCATACAAAATCAATGGAAAGATGCTCAATGGTAGAAGCAAACTGACGCAAATTATGACTCTACTTCGTAAAACATACAGAACCAAGAAGAAAAACCAGTGAAAGTGGAGGAAAATAATAGAAAGAACTGGGGTTTGTGGTACGTTTTGAGATTATGAGTTCCCACACAAACGTACATGTAACGGTTCACTCTTCACACTTATTTTAAAAAAGAATGATAGTATACTGTATCTAAAGAAAATGACAGCATATGTTACATATAATAGCTGTGTGTGTGAGAGAGAGAGTTTGATTCATATGTAAGTAGTATTGCACAATCATGGTACCGATGACCTTACTATTGTTCGAGCAAAGCTTAGTGAATTTAAGTTGTCCTAAATGCTCTTTGGCTTGATTTAAATTATCATTGGAGCCTTAAAATTGCTAGAAATACCACTTAGGAGGTTACAGGCTTTTTCAAGAAGGCTGTAAGCCGCCATCAGAAACTGAGAATTTAAACTGCCTTCCTGTCCAATGAAACTACCTTCCTTTTCAAATGAATACTAATATTTCCCACACAGTAGGTTATAGGGGTGTAAGAAAAAATCTATACACTTGAATATCGCAATATTTTATTTTGCAATACTGTATCAATTTTGAAAAAGGAAATATCGATTTTTTTTCATTAAAAAAAAGAATTTCAAAAATATTCATGTAAGACAGTGGTTCACGTCTATATTGTGTTTAAACCCCCTACTGCTAGATGGCTATGCTGAGACGCACCACTAGTGTCCTTGCCTAACAGTGCCTGGCAGTGCCTGACTTTTTGCTAGAAGCCAACAGTGTAGCTATGGCTGAACTTTGGCCTATACAAATTTGCTCACTAAGAACCTGTGAACCACAATCCCAAACTGGCAGTTTTATTTTCTGTGTACTGAATTGTTTACCTAAAGTAATCTTCTTTGACTTTTCTGAACATCATGTCGTTTTTTAAAATATTTTTTTCTAAAATTATACTTTTAAAAAATCCAAATATATTGCCTTACGCACAGTATCAAAATATATTGCAATATATTGAATCGTGACCCAAGTATCGTGATACGTATCGTATCGCCAGATTCTTGCCAATACACAGCCCTAGTAGGTTATCACACACACACACACACTAAATACATAATACAAAGAGAGCGAGTAGGATGGTGTGTCTGTGAGTGAGAATTGCAGTGTTTATAAGAGAGATAACAGAGAGCACCGGGCTCACAGTTATTTAGGGTTTTGTGAAAATGTCATTGTCTGAGGCCTTCGGTTGTTTATAAAAGGTGCAAAAGTGTGATGCGAGCTCTACAGATCCCGGAGTAAATGGTCCGTGAATCCTCAAAGTGTGTATGCGCACATGTGTGTGTGTGCATGTCAGCTGTGTGCATAATAGCTCAGGGATCGGGGGCCGTAGATTGGCCAGTCAGCCAGACAGATGTGCCCTGGCCTGGTCTTGGAGTGCGGGGCCTCAAACTGGCCTGCCACCCAGCATTAATGCCATAGATCCGTGACCAAAGGGCTCAGGGCACCAACATTCACTGTCTGCATAAAATGTTCTTAATTATTACAGTTTTTTTCGATTGCTAAACGACAGTTGGCACAACTGGAGTCACATGTGCAAAACTCAAACTACAGTCTGCACTACCTACAGTCACCTGAGCTAAACAGTTCACATCACCTGCAAAACTCATTCAAAGCAACACAACTCTTAACACACGTCTCAAACTGTATGCACAGGCCTCACTGAGATAACACACACCGTCACTCAGAACACACTGAGGGTAAAAACACTAGCATCAAACACCACTACAGAAATTACAAACTTTCTCATCTTTACAGTTTGAACAATTTGAGTGACTTGACACTACTCAACAGATTATGTTATAGATTATATAGATTGTGTAGCATACCAATTTTTACATAAGGTAAACAAGAAGGAATGAAAATCAGCAGTTTTCTTCAATAAAGTATTTTGTCTCTAGAAATTTATGGAATTACTGGAAAAAAAACAAACTAAAAGGTACATAACAGTACCAACGAATAGTGTGACTAATCCTGCCTCTCTCCAGCATCATGTGGCAAGTTTTCTTCATCACATTGGATGTCTGCATCATTTCTAAATACTAATGAATGTGGTGTTTCTATTGCTTTCACCTCCATTAATTTCTGAAAAACAGTAAGAACGCAGTTTTACTATTGTAAAGATATAGTGTTTTTCACTTTTTTTATAGCTGTGTACATAACCTCAGACATCTTACCTGGACATATTGGTATCTTTGCTCTTTTACCTGTTTCTCTCAAACAGTACAGTGTAGAATTGTTTCATTCTTATTTGGTGTTTGTATACAAAAAAAGACTTTCTGAGCTTTCTCTGTATAAATACCATATATGTTCACTAACTAGTCTAAAATAAGACACTTGCTTAGGCTTTCAGCTAAAATTGCAATCAGCAGTGTTTGATAGGCACCAGACTGAAATCTATTCTGTTTTGAATGTGTGGTTAACAGTTTTGACAGCAGTGTGTTAGCATTTGAACAAAGTGCCGTAAATCTACAGTGTTGTGCACATTGTGGTTAAAGTCATGGGATAAGTGTGTAGAGTTTTGAAAACTGTGTTCAAGCAATGAAAAACGAACTAGAGTTTGGTCCACATGAACTGCTGCTGTGGAGACTGTAGTTAGAGTTTTACACATGTGACTCCAGTTGTGCCCACTGTCCTTTAGCAATCGAAAAAAACTGTAATGCTGTGTATAGGGCACTAAGAGGCATTAAAGTGGCCAAGGGAGGAAACAAGGAAATGGGCACTGAAGGAAGAAAGAAAAGGACTGACATGCAAATAGAATGGGAACAAATGAATTGGAAAAATAGCTTTTGAGTAGTTTTCTTTTTTCTTCTCTGCTGTCCTATTGTGACCTGAACATTGACATCAAGCACATATAACACCACGTTTAAACAAAATGAGATCACCATATCAACCAGTGATCAAGAAAGTATCAAATAAAATTAATTGATTGAAAGTTCACAACAGTCAGTTGCATGTCATGATTTTTCAATCCATATACAGAATCCCCCTCATTAATCCTTGAGTGCACGGGTTTAGTATCTGTCATCTCATTCTGCACTAAATATATTTCAGGCTAGGTTCAGCACTGCAGTAGCTTGCCATTAGAGTAGGAGTACTGTAATGCATAAGTATTGATTCATGTCTCAGCAGCATTACAGCATAATGTCCCTGAACATGACTATATACAACACAATAAATAAAGCAGCAAAGAAAAGTAGTGATTTCCGTAGCTATTCTGTTAACTCCCCATTATGTCTAATGTGGTACAATCATAATACAAGAACATAACTAATACGCTTGTTCTGAACATTGCAGCTACATTATTACATGCAGATAATGTAGCTCATCCTCTGTTCCCCACTTAGCCGTCAACCTCGTGAGCTGAGAGAAAACATGCTCCTGTCCTGAAGCTTGTGTGAAACCTTTGGTGCTTTATTTACTAGAAATGTACAATATTTTTGTACAGTGTGTATCTGCTTGCATGCACATTTGTTTCAACAATTAAAACCATACTTCTAGCAGTCATAAGAAGGTTAGTTTAAACTTCCTATCAGCTGGTTTTTAGAGAGATTAAATACCTTTTCAAGGTCTGAGCATCAGGTGCAGTTTGAGTTTAGAATTATAGTCTCCATTGAGGAAATATTCCTTCAACCCTCAACTCATATGTAGTTTCACCTGTGCTCTTTGATTTATTAGCCTTCTGGTGATGTTGTATAAAAATGTCCTTAAAGGAACACGCCGACTTATTGGGAATTTAGCTTATTACATTGGTGTACATTGATGGTTCTCTCCAGTATTTTATATTTTCTTACAAAACAACAGGTTTTGCTTTTGTTTTCAAAAGAAAAAACTATTTGGTTCACCTGGAAATGCTTATCCCTATGACTGAAATGTAATGGCAATACATGAGAGGCACAAACTGGAGCTAGAATTCCACCGTAGTTTAAAAGCAAATTCAGTGTTAGACTGGTTGGCAGACCCTTCTCAGTTGTAACTGAGAGTGGGTCTGGGCAAGCGTCATTCACAGCCCATTTCCAAAGGGGCGTCACCAACGGACGCCGCTCAAATGCCTCTGGGCATAATTGGATAGACCTAAAACCAATCAGACCAACGATCCGGGTGACGTAGCAGCTACAGCGGCATCAACGGGTTGCTGCGCTTCGGTGGCCGTCATGTTGAATGTAAACAAAAAGCTGCTTGCCGTCGCTGCGCTATCGTCATCGTGTTCAACGGTTGTGATTGGTGCCTCGATTTGGAAAAATTGGAAAAGGGCTTGAATGGGCTCTTGGCCAGACTGACTTGCAGAGCAAATCTCAAATTTGCAGGAAGTTCGTCAGGGTTTTCCCAGGCTAATTCAGTGTAGCTGTGGCTGCCAAAATATTCAGTGGGGACCCCATGTCCATAAATCAAGATGAAGACGTACTGACCAGCACAACTTTGCCCCACAATTTTAAATAATGTCAAATCAATCTTTTTATTTACCTTTTCTTACACTATCAATACACAACACTGTTACCTCAGTTTTCTGTTGTTTGCTGCTGGACTCTTCCACTCAGTGCCTCACAAAAATAAAGCTTACAGCTACAGTAAAGCAGAGCACTCTGTATCTATGCTTAAAATAGAGGAGACCGTTTTGTTTTTCATTCTTAAAGTTTGTCACTTCTTGTGGGCGGAGAAGTGTTTATACCAACAGCAGTTTAATCTGCGCAAACAGAGCAAATCATCTGGGTCTCATTAGCGAGGACGGGATGCACTTGCTTTGTGTTTTATGCTGTTAGATCGGCATACTTTAACATAAAAATATTGCCTGCTCTTGCTTTAAGGAGCAGGAGGAGCGTTAGATAACCACTTTTAATGCTCTTATTTGGGCCAAGCATTAAACCAACAACTTGCTGGCTACAGGTGTGTTTTGTCAGAATTTGCTTCATACTTCTATCGAGCAAATGGAATACTAGATTCTGTCTAAACACACAGAGTGGCAGTACGTAGTACTCATAATGCAACTACAACTCATCATATAGCAAACACAACTGCAGTTAGTATGGGCCTATTACATCAGCACATTTTAGATCATTGAATGATGCCATCATGTGCAGCAGCTAGATTGCAATATGAAAACCGAAAATCTCTAAAAGAAATAATACACAAACTAACATTTTACTCATAAACACATAACTGTGATATGGGGATAGTTACAGAATGTGTTTGGAATTTTGTTTGTGGCTGAAGGTATCTTATTGTAAGGTGATGAATTGATTATCAAGCCAGTCATGAGTGTATGAGTATGTTTGGCTGTGTTTGTGCATGTACTGTATGTGTGTTTTTACACCTTCCCAATCCATGTGTCTGTATTTGCATATTAACAGTATGCACATATTTGTATGTTTTGTTCTAACTGGCAACACAGTTATGGTATTAACATGAATATGAGGTGTGTCACTCTGCCATAAATGTCTCCTTCCTGTTTGAGACACAGACAGCCAGTGTTAGCACGGTGTGCTCTGGTGGGCGAGTTCACCTTTGCAACAGTAGCTCTTCATTGATTCCTCTGACAGTCGCACAGGTGTTGGCGATGGAAGATCAGCCTCTGCACTCAGAGAGTGCGAAGACAGCCGGGCGTTCATGCTGACTAGTGTGTTATTTATTCATTAACAGGCGGTTTGCTCTTCAGCTCTGCCTCAGAGGACCATTTTCACCTGTTTCACCTCCTGAGGTTTGAGACAGCGCTGCATTTGGTATCAGATCTGTCTCGGGTGTGCAGGATCACACAAATGCACACACACACACACACACACACACAGTAGCATCCACCTCACCCCCTTGCCGAGTATGAATGAGTGAGACTGTATGGACAGTGAAAGCCAGAGGAAGAATGAAGGGTGGAGTCGGAAGGCTCCGGGGACCGTGGCAAGGCAGATCCTATATTGATTGGTTTAGTAAGAGAATCCTCTGGCGTTTAGTGGTGCTGCTTAATAAGAGTGGCTTGTGGAAAGAGAGATCACTTTAGGTGAACTCCACTCCAGAGGTTGCCTTCGGCTTTAAGAAATGGTTCACAGCAAAATCAAAATGTAAACAAGAGGGGACTAATCCGTTTAGAATATGGTATTTGGCAAGTTTCAAGATTTGGAAATATCTCTTTACACAAGGATACGTTGGCTTGACAGTTATACCGCTCAGGTTTTCGAAAGCAAAATAAAGGTAATTTGTTGCGGGGCAAAATGTTTAGCACACTATCACAGATGTGTGATCCTCCCATATCGAAACCTTAGCCGCCAAAACTTTGCATGTACCTATCACATATAGCACACAGCCAGATCACACAAAATGAATCTTGCAGTGGGTCTGTGTGCTTGTCGCACTGTGGATGTTGTGGTTTTTTGCATTGACATAGTCTTTTTTTACAAAACTTATCTGTCTGTCTTGGTGGTTAGTCAAGAGCAATGGCTTCAGAGAAACTCTGTGCTATTTTAGGAGGCAGCAGATTGTGTTAAGCGAGGAAGTGAAGTGACACAACTGGGGTTGAGATTTCTCGGTGCCTGAAAACCTTGAAAATATCTATAGTACTTCGCTCCCCCGACACCTTGCAGAGTGCACCTAGCTACCATCAGATAATGGGTAGCTATGGAAGCAAGCAGCACATCAGAGCCTGAAGATACACAACCACATTATTCTTTTACTTTTTATTCTAAAGTGACATATTTAATCAGGAGGACTGTTATCTCTATACCTAGGTCATTTTAATTATTGTCTTACAGGCGCAAAAAATATATTTTTGTCATGATTTTGACATTTAAATGCATGGATTATTAAATTTGAAGAGTGTTACCAACTAATATAACTTTGAAGAATGTGGAACGTGTGATAGTTGGTGTGTATATTATTGAGAGAAGGGCTGAGACTATTTTGGGCTGTTTTTGATGATTTAATTTTATTATTTATGTATTCACCTCGACATGAAAGAGAACAGAGGTCCCAAGTGGTCTCTTTCTTTTTCTCTCTCACACACTTGGCTTCTCTTTTATGTGTACACACACACACACACACACACACACACACACACACACACACACACACACACACACACACACACACACACACAAATCCACATTTATTTAGCCATTTGTTACCATTTTCGAAAATACACGTCATCATTTTAAGCACTTTTTGTATTTTATTTGATGGGATCTGTACACCTCCTCCCTCTCTCTGTCACAATTGAACCGATGCAGTAAGTTCCAATGTAATCTGACACATTTGTGTGTGCATGTGCAGCTCATTGTGTTTGCATGTGCCAGCACTTGTTTAATGAAAGCACCTGCTGTGTTTGTCCCCTTCATTCACCCATCGGATCGATAGCAAGCTGGGTCTGTCAGCGTGGTGGCTGTCATCGAATCTCTGCTAACCCAATTAGCCAAACCGTGCACTAACCCAATTAGCTGAACCCCTGCACTATATTAACCTGATTCACACCGCCACACACACATACATCTCACTGGCATCAAACATGCAAGGCCAGCAGGTCAAACACTAATCAAAATCACTACTGATATGATTTGCTCCTTCCATACTGAGCAGCAAGGCCTGTAAAATATTAATACAATGTGAATTGTTGTCCCTTTTATGTTTTCCTCAATGAACTGCAACCCTGTTGAGAAAAGTCACATTACTAATATAACCACATGCTTAGCACAACTGACTGTAACAAAGCATTATATGCATATTATGACTTCATTGACAGACTATATTAAGTGATCTCATGAAAATGAATGTGTTGTAAGATAAGGCCAAGTACCTAATAGCATAGTAATAGTATTTCAAGTAGAGTTAAAACAATTAGTCGATCAACTGAAAATGAATCAGCAACTATTTTGATAATCAAATAATTGTTTTATTAATTCTTCAAGCAAAATTGCCAAACATTTGCTGGTTCTAGCTTCTCAGAAGTGAGGATTCAATGTTTTTCTTTGTTGAACACAGTTCTCTCTTTCTAACTGGAATATATTTGGGTTTTAGACTGTTGGTCGGACAAAACAAGACATTTGAAGATGTCCACTTGGGCTGAAAACTATAATGGGCATTTTTCTGACATGTTTTATCAAGACAATTATCGGCTAAAATGAATCGATAATGAAAATAATTGGTAGTTGCAGCCCTAAATCCAAGTATATACAGTAGCCATACGTGCATGTACAATATGCACATGCATGTATGGTACATGGATGTATAGTGACTTTAACGTAAGATAATTCATATGAACAGCTGGATGCTAATATTAGCTTGTACATTACCTGACCAAAAGAAGCAGCATGATTTAGAATTGTATTCAGCTGGTTGTTTCCACTGTGGCTTCACTGTGGCGCTGAAAACACTAAGGAGCTTATCTTCCACTCACGCTTTACTTTTGTAACAACAATGGTAAAACAATGCATCATTTCCCTGCTTGGTAGCTACGTTTTTAACCGGGCTGTTAGTATTGTCAATCAGACATAGTGAGCTATGACAAACTACCCAGAGCAATGAGACTGAATAGCATCACCTTGACTGTCAGTCCAACCACAGTAAATATGCCATTCATAACATTTAACATCACTTAAAGCGTAACTCTCGCCAAAATGCAACCTAGGGTCTTTTTGTGAATATACCTGAGTCAAACATTCGTTTAAAAGCATATTTAGGATGGAAGCGCCACTTTTAAGATTTACCGTATTCTCGTTTTTCGGTCAAATGGCCTTTTGAATTGGAGTGGTAGGGCACTTTTATGCTAGCCTCAAAATAGCTATATTTAAAACACTAAGAAGGCTCGACATAACATGAAACTTTGCTCGAAGTATCACCAGGGGCTCTACACCTTAACAAAAGCATTGACAACATTCTTTGTGTACCCAGAGTTTACTAAAAAAGGTTTTTGAACAAGTCACTGTAGCTCTTGTTGTTTCCGGCCGCTACCACCTCGGCAGTCAAAACGAGTCGATATCAAAACAAGTAGCCACAGATTTAGTATATCCCATGTGCACCGGTGTGGTTAAGGTGTGGAGCCCCTGGTGATATTTCGAGCAAAGTTTCATGTTGTGTCGAGCCTTCTTAGTGTTTAAAAAAAAAATTGCTATTTTGAGGCCTAAAAGTGCCCCTACCACTCCCATTCAAAAGGCCAATTGACCGAAAAACGAGAATACGGTAAATCTTAAAAGTGGCTCTTCCGTCCTAAATATGCTTTTAAACGAAAGTTTGACTCAGGTACATTCCCAAAAAGATCCTAGGTTGCATTTTGGCGAGAGTTACACTTTAACCAGAAAAATGACAATAAATGGTGATATTCTAACTAATATGATTAAGTTATGGCTTTCAGCTTTAAACGGCACATATCATTTTCAGTTCAGCAGCAGGCATTTCAGCTGGATCACATGAGTCATCTTTGACTTTTCTACAGTGTCAGAGCGAGGTTGTGAGTAGTGTAATAGATGAGCAGGCGTAGTAACTCGGCAGTAGCTGTGCTAGAGTGGAGGTGTAAGGTAGGTGGCCTTGGACAAGAAGTGCAAAGAAAGGCAGCATGACTCACTTAGAGAGGATGCATACTCCATTGAGAAGCAACCCACAGAGTTCTCTCCTCTGTCTCCTCTCCATCTGTGGTGCTGTGTAGGATAATCAGAGACAGAGAGGGATAGAAAGGAAGAGTAATGGCAAACATGCATGTAGGTTACCATTTGAGAATACACCTGGGGTAATGGTTTTTCCATAAGCTGCCATTGTTGAGGCCGACCCGGCTTTTAAGACTGAATCAAATCGATGGCTTCTCCGTCTGAGGCTGGGAGGAGCAGGGCAGCCTCTCTCTGTCTGCACAGCCATGATAACACTGCTCAATGGGCACTAACAACCTTTCAAATGGAAATGGAATATCCAGTGAAAATTAGACACAGTCATCCGGATGGTACTTAGTACTAGGCAGTGAATGGGAGATGGTAGCGTGACGGTTGAGGGGTGTGTCGCGCTTTGGCTTTGTTGTGCCAGAGCTTTCCTTTTACAGAGCAAGCGAGGTGCATGTTGTGCTTTTTTTTTAGGATTTCTAAAAAATGTACACACCCATACACACACCCACAGGAACTGTGTTGCATATTGAGGCATGTAAGATTGGATGCAAGCTTGCAAGTGCAGAGAGTGACTCACCCAAAACCGTGGGGGCGTCTGCTACAGACAGTATGCTAACTTACAGTATACACTCATCACAGTGCCAGTTCCATTTTCCTGTGCCTTCCCCTCTCTCTCCACATCTCTTCCCGCCTCTCTCTCTCTCTCTCTCTCTCTCTCCACATCTCTCATTAGCTTGCTTGCAAACACACACATGCACACCCACACAAACTCTGGCTAAGGGTGAGGATTCATAAATTGCTGACATAGACAGCTAATGCTGTGATCAGATTGAGTACTGGCTCAGTCCCTAAAAACCCCTGGGGAATGGTTTAAAATAAATCTCATAGATTCTGCCTGCCCTAAAGATTAAAGTGGAGGGAAGTGCGTGTAAATGTGTGTGTGTATGATCTATCAAAATGAGACAGCTAAGATTGTCTGTGTGTGTCTATGTGTTGCTGCGAATTTACAGCATGTACATACAGTCTACAATATGTGTCTGAGTGAGAGTTACAGACTGTAAAGCTGATGAAAAGAGCCACTGGGCAGGTGCGCTCTGGTAAATGGTTGGATGAAAGTGTCGACATGTGTAACTGCTCCAATTGGCTCTCCGGAGTCGTCCTCAGGGAAATAAGGGCAGCAGCACAAGCAGAGATAGGCTGCCACTGACAAAGAGTTATGTGTCTGTCCTATATGTGCACATTTTCACTTGTTTAAAGTAAATGATTGATGTCAGAAGATCCAACAAATGTGCAAAATGTGCACATTTAGAAAAAATATACAGATAATATTTAATGGTTGTGTGTGAGTTTGCGTGCATGTGTCTGTGAATGTACATGTAACTATGTACTTTAAATGTCTCCTGTCTAATAGTTTGTTTGTGAAGATTTGTCTTAGTGTGTGTAATGTACAGTGCATGTACATGTACAGTGTGCACATATGTGGACATGTCTTTAGGCTATGTGTGTGCAGTGTGTTTGTTCAGGACTTCCCAGGACTCCATATGGTGTCAGGGGTGATAAATGTGCTCTAGGGGCAGCACTAAGCAGCTGTTTGTGGACTCACGGCAGCACACAGTGAACCCCGGCCACGACACTCTACTGTGAAGCTCTGTGGCTAAGTGGGCCTCTACCCACAAACCCAACACGTACCGTACAACGCACCCACGGTGTTGTGGGTTTAAATCCACCCAGGTCACCAGCTCATTTGCATATCATGCCTATTCTCTCCTTTATGCATTGTCTTTCTGTACTTATTGTTGAAACAGTGACACAAAAAACAATGTGTGATATCATATGTGTGAGAAATATATTAACAGGCTCAAAATGGTTTGCTTAAGTTTCAGACCACAGGCGCAAGACTGCATAAGTTGCTTAAAAACCCTCTGGTGCAGAAAGGTTGAACCCAACGGTAGCTGAGTTTCAGTTTTGCTGGTAATTCAAAAAGTATTTTTCTTTGTTACCATTTATTGAGCTAGAGAGGATTGGAAGGTGCACAGTTGGCTTAGAGAGAAGATAAGGGAACTAATTCCTTCCCTCTTCTCCTTCTGCTCTTTGATCCCCACCTCCCGCTTCATATCTCTTTGATTGCCATGTTTATGACAGCTCCTTTTTCCTTTTCTCCTCTTGCCTCTTTCCTCTCTTACTGTGTGGTGTGGCATGTCAGCAGTTCATCTTCTGTTGGAGGTCTCTCGCACAAATGCGCACACACACTCAAATGCGCGCATAGACATGCACGCGTGGAACACACACACTGAGCAAGACGCACCCACCTCCTTGCTTTATAGAGGTAAAGTGAGTGCACCAGCATCCGTGATAAATAATTGAGTTATCTGGCTCTGCGCAGAAATAGCAATCTCCCCACACAAGTGTGAAAACATCACTTGCCACCCGAGACCTGGGAACTGGCGCTGCCATGTGGGTCTACGTGTGTGTGTGTGTGTGTGTGTCTTTATGTGTGTTTGCAATTATGCTTTTCTGACTTTTGTTTTTCTATTTTATAAGACGGGGTGTAACACTGAAGTCATCAGATGTTTCACTGAGTTTGTGGATCGAAGCCACAAACTAAAAACTTAACAAGGACATGATGCAAAAATACCCTTGGAAACTGAAAAATCTAAATTTATCTTTTTATCTATATTTTGTATCTATATTTGTGAATTAGAAATAAGGGGACATAAATTGAGTAACTCTGTCTCATCTTTTTTCCATTTAAGTCATGATTGTGATCTCTGATGACTGACATGATTTGTGGAAGCATGTGACTCACAAAAAAAAAAGAAAACCACAGCCCGAAGCATAGAAAATGCTGTATCGAGTTAGTCCATTAGGTATAGATGTACAATCAAATGCAGTCCGACACAATATGCCTGTAATATGTCCTACCTTTGTGAAGCTTATAATGTACTTTTTGACAGTGCTGGAGAAGTGTTGATTAAATGCTGTGATCATTTTCAGGCCATATACTGGAGGATGCTGTATTGCATTACTGAAAGGTGTTTCCAAAATTTTGTCCATCCCCATTTACATATAATTACATTTTGCGAGGGAAACCGATCAGTGTTTATGTACTTTTACAGAATATTAAGATGTAAAAAAAAAAAAAAAATTCTTTAGTGCAAATTGACAATTATTCTGCAAATGTGTAGCGGATCTTTAATATTAAATAGTTTAAAATGAATTGTCGATGCTAGGGGTGAGACCTATTTTTACTTCCCCGTTTGATTGTGATGCCAGCACCTTGGGAGATTATCATAGCTGCTTAAATCATCATAACTAGTGTTATTGGCAGAGTTTAGGCATTCTGTCTGTCTCCGTCAAGACTGACCTGATGTAAATCAGCTACGAGGCCTGGCATATACTCTCCACGTGAGCGACTCCCAGGAGCCCTCTGAAGCAATCTGAATGGTGACACGACAAAGCTGAGGGAGCAGAATCACAGCAAACTGACAAATAAGGCCAAATCTGACAGGCGAATCCTCACAGCAGCTCCACAGTTTTACAGATCCTTCAGCAGAAGAGCGCAAGCCAACGCCCTTCACAGCAGCACCATTCATTAATTCTATTTCATAACACTACAGTAGAAATGATCACGTAGCACAGAGGCTGTGTGAAATAATGAAGCCACGTCAGATATGATAAAGATAGATATTATTGTACGGTATTAGTGTAAAGGTTAAATAGTGAGGTTAGTGGGTTTCCACAGCCAAAGGTAGCCTGTTAGTCCTATATGTAGTGCAGTAAGGTGGGCTTGGTGGGAAACGCAACCAGCTGTTAGGTCTGAAAGATCAGAGCTCTGTTATGGGGATACGGCGGCAGATTAAACGGCAATCCTACTGATCCAGCCCACACACACGCACAAACACCCGCACAAACACACACGCACCCGCGCTTGCATGCATGCACACACAAACACACACACACACACACACACACACACACACACACACACACACACACACACACACACACACACACACACATCATGGTGAAGAGGCGCTGCTATGAGTGTCCACTAAAGAGATCTGGTCTGTACGTATGACAGCCTGCTGCCATAATAGGTAACAAACCTGGAAAGAGGGCAAAGATGAGACGAAGGCTGAATGTGTGGGGTTAAATCTGGGGCAGGCTGTCCCAGGATGGACAGCTTCAACAGCTGTCAGCGGGGATGTCGTTGAGTGGGAGGGATGCTGGTATGATCCTGACATTATCAAGACAGTTGAGGTAGTAAAAGATGATGACAACGGGAACTATGAGGGGTTGGCAAGATGGCTCTAGTGTGCATGGCAAGCCGTCTGTCTCCGTCTCGTCTGCTTAGTCTGTTGTTTGCTATCTCTCTATTTATCTACTGTCAAGATGTTTCTGCTTATTGCCTGCTGGATAGTATCCCTGCACGCTTACTTAAAGATGTTTTTAACACTGTTGGGCCCAGTATTTTATCCTTGGTTAACTCATCTCTTAGCTCAGGGTGTGTTCCAGCTGCTTTTAAACATGCTGTTGTGCAACCACTTTTAAAAAAGAAACATTTGGATCCGTTAGTTTTGTCTAATTTTAGACCTATTTCTAAACTACCCTTTTTATCTAAAGTCTTGGAGAAGGTTGTTTTTAATCAACTTCAATCATTTTTAGATGATTTTAGTATTCATGAAAAGTTCCAGTCTGGTTTTAAGCCACGTCACAGTACTGAAACTGCCCTCCTTAGAGTCTACTACAACGACCTTCTCTTAGCGGTCGACTCAGGAAACTCCGCTGTTTTAGTGCTTTTAGATTTGACTGCAGCCTTTGACACTGTCAACCACTCTATCCTTTTATCCCGACTCAAACAAAGTGTTGGCATTACGGGCATTGTCTTAAAATGGTTTGAATCCTACTTGACAGATAGGAGATTTGCTGTCCACATTGGTAACTGCTCTTCATCTGCTGCCCCTTTTTCCTGTGGGGTCCCCCAAGGTTCCATTTTGGGACCCATGCTATTTTCTTTGTACATGCTGCCCTTAGGATCCATTTTAAAAAAAACACAACATTTCTTCCCATTGTTTTGCAGATGATGTACAAATCTATTTGCCTGTAAGAAACAATGAGAAGGAAACTATCCAGCCGTTGTTAAACTGCTTGAGTGATCTCAAAATATGGTTGGATCAGAATTTTCTCTGTCTTAATGACAATAAGACCAAAGTTGTTGTGTTTGGACGTGCTGAACATTTCAGTGCCTGTGTAGATACTCTCGGTACTTTAGGTTCCCAAATTCGTCCTTTTACCAGAAATCTGGGAGTGATTTTTGACAGTGCTTTTAAATTTGACAAACAGATTAATTCTGTTGTTAAAACTAGCTGCTTCCAGCTGAGACTTTTGGCTAAGGTCAAGCCTTACCTGCTACATAAAGACTTTGAAAGAGTCATGCATGCATTTATTATGTCCCGTTTAGACTACTGTAACTCACTGTATGTTGGATTGGATCAGTCATCCCTTCGTCGGTTACAGTTAGTCCAGAACGCAGCAGCTCGACTTTTAACCGGGACTAAAAAGCGTGACCATATTACACCGGTTTTGGCCACGCTCCACTGGCTTCCTGTTTGTTTCAGGATTGAATTTAAAATTGTATTAATTGTTTTTAAGATATTAAATGGGTTCTCGCCTTCTTACTTATCAGAGCTTTTACATGTCCACACGCCTGTCAGAGCACTGAGGTCGTCCAATCAGATGCTCCTCGATGTGCCCAGATCCAGGTTAAGAACCAAAGGTGACCGAGCCTTTTCAGTGGCTGCTCCAAACCTCTGGAATAGTTTACCTAGTCATGTAAGAACAGCTCGGACCATTGAAACGTTCAAGTCCATGCTTAAGACCCACTATTATTCATTGGCTTTCAATTCTAGTTGAGCTTTGATATCTTGACATTATTGACCTTATTCTTTTTCTACTGTCAGTTATTTTGTATTGTACATTGTGCCTTGTTTGTGTTTATTGTTTCGTTGCTTTTTTGGAGCATGTTAAGCACTTTGGTCAAGTGAGATTGTTTTTAAACGTGCTATATAAATAAAAAATTGAACTTGAACTATGAAAAAAAATGGAAGTTCCTGGTGCCACCAGTGCAGTTATAAAAGTGTATGCATAACGTTTGACAGCGTGCTTGCACTGACATTTATACTGCAGCTGCAGCATGTGATTTAGCAACAGTGTGCAGGCTGGTTTCAGGCTAAATGAAGTGAGCTCCTGGCCCGAGGTCTCTGTGTCTTCAACAGGGTTAGGAGTCTTTAGCGTAGAAATCGTCATTAATCTGCTCTGCGCCGACAAGTCAAGCAGAGCTGAGAATATCAAAACATATAGGAAGGAAATCTCCCTGGATCATTTGAAATCCTGTTTGGATGTTTCACATTGCAGCTAAGAGATTGAGCCATTCCTGCTCCTGCTTCTCCTGCGTCTGTCTCGCTCATTCTTTTGTTCTGGTGTTTTCCTCTCCTCCTCTCTCCTTTTCTGTCTCTCTTTTACTGACATTCTTGCAGTGACTTCTTTCTCTCTAGTCCGCCTGTCTCTCTCTCTCGCTTCTCTTTTTGGTGCTAGCTGGGAGATTGGGAGGGTTCCTCCAAATTGGCACACAGATGAATAATGCATCTAAAGCAAAAGCAGAGAGCTGGGGTTGGATATATCTGTCTGTCAGACTCTTTCTCTGTATTACAGTTATGTAGGCTGATACTTCAGAGGAGAAAAAAAGATGTTCGTCGCTCTTTACCCAGTTTCTCATTTACTTTTCCTTCTGTCATTAACTCTTTTATTGTCAGTTAATGTGTGCATGCATGACCACAGAGCACTGTGGGTATCATGCAACTTGCATACTGATCCATGCTGTGAAAGATTCTTGGATTTTAGAAGTTTTTTCGACAACGCTGCTAGCGGTTTTTGCTACAACACACATACATAATGAATGTGTGAGATTTTGATTTCATTTGATTCTCTGTCGCTGTATGCATTAGTTTGTGTGTGTGTGTGTGTGTGTGTGTAATTCATGCTATTCCCAGACTGCAGTGTTAAAAAGCATACTGCACTCGTGAGCATAAGCTCACAGTAGCACCATCATTAAAGTAATGAGAAGGAAGTTAGCACTGTAGTCAACCATAAACAGAGAGAGAGAAAGAGAGAGAGAGAGAGAGAGAGAGAGAGAGAGAGAGAGAGAGAGAGAGACAGCGAGAGAGAGAGATCCCCAATCCCATAAGAATAAATCTTAAATCCTGAATGTTGCTTCTGACTTATTCTGGTTAATTAAGTTGAGTCAAGTGAGAGGAAAATGGGGTCTTGCCTTGCCTGAGTCTGTAGGATCAGCACTATACTGTTTTTGCGGCTTATGAAGTCTCTCACTGGAACTGTCCTCTGTGCACTCAGAAAGCACAATTAGAACAAACTGTATCCAGTCTATTCCTCCTATTGTTATTAGCTTGAGCTGCACAGCCTCTTTACACATGGAAACTCTCACACAAACTTCCCTTAGGTTTTAAATCTACATACACACTAATAGTAAATGGTCCCATTCAGCATTGTGTTTCAGGGTATGTACGCTAACAGAGTTTACTTACCCTATCGCACTTTATCATTTATCCCCCATTTATAGTAGATGTTATTTGCTTTGCACATCCTGCACTCAGCAGTTAAAACACACACACACAAACACACACACACACACACACACACACACACACTTGCAACCCGAAAATCAGAGAAACAAAGAAATCTGTTGAGCAACCTTTGGGATTTTCTTTGTTGTTTTATGGTGGAAAGATTTCGCCATGCGACACAGGATGAGGCAAACAAGTGAAATGTCAAAATCCTGTGTAACTCTAAAAATAAAACAACACAAGGGTTGCCATTTGAGCACATCATAGCCACACGACCGGGTGTGGAACAGATCAAACAAACACTTGTTTATACCCAACAGCAACTGGAGTGGAGCTGCCAACTGTCCTCTGCTGAGAATAGAAGAGAGTGGATTTTACAAATGTTTATGTATTTAACATTTTGAGATTATAAATCTTTTTTTGCTTTCCCCATCGTCATGAAGGATATTAATGTGGCAGACAAACAAGAGTCTTTGCATGAGCAAAAATAGCATCACAATCACATAGCGCGTCCAAGTGCAGTCCTATATAATATACATCTTATAATTTATTCATATGCAAATTACATAATACGTTTTGAGGATGTAGTACAGATGAAAGTTGACCAAATGTTATTGGAAAATATCAAGAAATTTGCTGTGTGATATATTTTGATAAGAAAAGGGTCACAAATATATAGTTTTTTTCTAAAGCTCAATAATTTCCTAATACAGGGCACTATAGTGTTTAACAAATGTTACTCAGAGTAAATTGCAGATTTTGTATTTTCAACTAAGGATTAAAGCCCTGGTAGGCACTTTATTTTTGGCGTCATTGTGCAAAAATTCTATAATAATGTTTCAGCATATTGTAATTCAAGTGGTCTGAGAGAAAACTAGACTTCATTTTGGCTCTGTATTCAGATATATTCAGAAAATCTAGCCGTCACAGGAGACTTTGTTCAATCACAGGTCATTTCAGAGAGCGTGCGTTTCTACTGGCTATTCTACATGCATTGCATTGCTGTCTGAATTAAAGTTTATTGAACAACAATGAGGTCTATGGAAGAGAGGAACATCAGGCTTTGGTCTTTTAATGTGATTTATAGTATAATAACACCAACCTTATCCTTGAAACAGAAGCCATGATCACCTTTACCATGTTACAGATAACCTGTTTATATTACTTAACTTGTTCTGTACTTCTAACTTATTTTAGAGATAACCTAGTCTATCCACGACATTCCACTTCCGGCATTGCTCCGGTGCCGACAGAAATTCTGCCGGATGTCCTTCTTTTCAGCCCGAAAGGTGGAACGAGGGAGAGAATATCATTGCAGTATTGAATAATTGGAGCCCAGATGCAATTTTGTAATTTTCTAAATTTCTGATCCTCTGAATAAAAACAGAAAATTGGAAAAACAGGTTAAAGATCCAATTTTTTTATTTGTCGAGGCGGAAAAAAAAGAAAAATTGGATATTTTAACTTTTTTCCAAATGTCTGTTTGTGCTTAGAAAATTTAACTGATAAGCGTTACACATGCCCCTTTCCGAGGCTATTTTGCAGCGGCATCGTGGCTCTGTTCAGTGCCTAGCGCTGCCCAAGACGATTGTGATTGGTTTACAGACATGCCAATAAACCAGAGCACGTTTTTCTCCAATGCTGTGCGGATAGCAATGCGAGACTGGAGATAAACCTACACTTGCCACTTCATACTCATTAAGAGAAGGAGCTTTGAGCAGACTCCAAATCATATTTGTTCTTGCTTATGAGATTAGTATGCTAGTCCAGGACAAATACTTCAGCAGGTTATGTTCACTGGCTCTGTTATGTGACCGCTTGTGACAGGTCACTTTGGGATAGGCTCTAAATTGCAAACTGAATTTCCAAGTGCTGGTACAAGGTCTTAGTCCTCAGTGGGGGTGTGTGTGAGGCTTAAAGATAGGCATTGCAGCTGATGGCAAAAATGTCAGAGGGTTAAGCCCCCCCCCCTTCCACTGTCTCTCTGCTTCCCTCTCTCTCCCTTTTTTCTTCTCTGTCTCCCCATCACTCCATGTTGTTATGCACAGTGCAGTGGTGTCCCCCAGGGCGGGAGATTACCATGGACATGATGTGATTTCTTGTCTTCTCTCAGATGTAATGTGCTATAGTCTGGGCTTCTGATGAACTTGCCTCACAATGTATGGAAGACACACACACAGATTATGTGTGCGTGGATGCTTGATCTTCAGATAGCGTGATAGATTGATTTGGAGGTGGGGCATATAGAGGGCAAGCTGCTTTACAGGTTGATATCCAGTTGCAGGTCAGTGCTGATGCTGTAGGATCGTTAGCCTGTGTGACGGATGTCTTCGGTAAAGCCTATGGAGTGGCATTTGCTAAGTTAATTGAATTCCTATATTGAGCAAGTGCTTTACACTTCTTCCTACACACACACACACACACACACACACACACACACACACACACACACACACACACACACACACACACACACACACACACACACCTTCATATCTCGGAGGGTTACTCCATTTTTGCCCTAGATAATAATCACTTAGTTGGATTTGGCCTAATGTGATGACAGAGACTGAAAGCTGCGCTCAGGAGCATGACGGGAACATATCAGCCTTTTGAATCTCTAGCTACAATTAGGAAAATTGCATGGATGCTGGCTTTGTTAATCCAATGTGGAGAGGAAAAAGAGGCTTTTTGGGGAAGTCTTTATGTGATAAGTGCAGGGAGCTTTGGGTGGGAGATACAAGGGACAGTGACCAGCTAAGTGTGAATTGAAAGAAGTTTGCTGTTTTCTGAGATGAGGAGATGCACAAGGCCATATGGGATAGTATCATGCATATGTTTAGGTAAATGTCAGCCTAAAATCTGAAACTAAAAAGTCTCAGCATGTGCTTGCCAAATGAAGACCTCTGCTTTAGTGACACCTGTAAACGCTCATCAGTCATGTGATGTGACCACACAAGAGCTTAACTTAATTTTATGGAAATTCTACAGAACACTTTTAAAACATATTTTCTCACTTACCCCAAGGTGCTATGTAACCATGATGCAGATAGTTTCGTTTTTATGTGCTGAGGTTTTAAGATATTCATCTCTGATAATTCTGTGACTAATGCAAAGAAGATGAATGGAAGTTCATGCTCAAGCTTGTGACGAACAACAGCATGTCTTTCCAGAAACAAAGTCCTCAATGTCAACAGTTTTAGCTGGACTTTTTCTTAGTTTGAAAGTAGTAGTAGTTAGTATTAATGACTTTTGTCACTCCTTTTGTTATGGTCTTACTTTGATTTGGGAAATAATCACAATCTAAGCTTAATAAGGGGGCTTTGGGGGATGTAAACAGCAGTAAAATGTTGCCATGGAGTTAAAATGTGTGTTTGCCCAAATTAGCTATGAGCAGATCCTGTTTGCAATGTACCCATGGATGTACAGACAGCTATTACTGGATTATTTAGATACCGAAGAAAATTGAAAAAGCATGATGATTGACAGGCAAGTTCAGGTTTTCAGACAACAGTTGTCGTTTTTTTCTATGATTTCTAAGCAGACTTATGAACTTTTACGCTTGATGGACAATGGGGATGATGCAATACTTTGAAAGTGTAAGTCATACTGAATCAAAAAATATATGTATCATGCAACTTGTACTGTATGATGTATGTTTGTGAGTCTGCATATTTCTTATTACACTTTGCTATTACATGTTATTTAAGGGAATATCAACAATCAACTTTTTTGAACCTTTTTTATAAGATAATTTTTTGGGGCATTTTAGGCCTTTATTCGATAGGACAGCTTAGACATGAAAGGGGAGAGAGAGGGGAAATGACATGCAGCAAAGTGCCCCAGGTCGGAACTGAACCCGTGGCTACTGCAGCGAGGACTGAGCTCTGTTTATGGGCGCGCGCTCTACCAGGTGAGCTTCCCAGGCGCCCTCACTGAGGAATTTAAGCTTATTGAAATGTTTCCCTCTTTCAGTCAATCTGGATGAGGGAATCGATCATCAATACTGATATGTTTTTAACTTCCATATTATGCTTTAGGGTGGTAACAACCATGCATTTGGGTATTCTGAAAATTCTCTTTCAGCAGCTGCACACATTTCTTTAATTTTAGATGACTGTAGGGAATTACCTAAGAAATTCTGAGGTTAACCTTAATATACTTTGTACTTTGTATACACTCTGCCTCCCAAAAGCTGCCTAGTTTATGCTTTCTCCAGCATTTGGCTCTGTTGTTATTCAAGTCAGTTCTATTCAGTTGCTCTGCTCTTTCAGTAAAAGCTGTCCAACACACAAAGCTGGACCAACATATCTTGATTGAAGAAAGCATTAATAATTTATAACAACTCATTATGTAATTCAAAATGTAACTGTAAATGTCATCTCTGAGATGTAACTGAAATCAGGTTATTTTTAAATCTAAAAGAAAGCTCCCATTTTTAAATTATTTCATAGTCAAAGGCATTGCTTATAAACCAGCCTCTTGGTGATCAATCACTAATTTGAATATCTAATTAAACAGATGACAGCAAAAACACTGTAAAATGCTTTCATTCGCACAAGAAAACCAGCATTATGTTATCAGGGTCTGTAGAAAAATGGTACTAGAACATGTAATGAGGTCTGACAGAGTTGTGAATGATAGATCCTGAGAGAAACTGTTATGGGCAAAAAACATTTGAATGAAATTGCATCTGTTTAAGCTGAGAGCTGGAAATTAGGGATATAAACCTCTGTCTCAAAAACAGTTTTTAGGGCACATGAAATTTGAGCTGATTTTCTTTTCAACAATCTATTTTAAGCGTAAGTGGGAGTAGAAACTAGTACAATTAGCTTTTGTTGAGTAGATGTTGCATAATAAAGAGGCTGCAGAGTCTGTTAGTCCCTCCGAGGGTTAAGCAGTTCGTTGGTTTGACATTTCATTGCAAAGTGATTGTGAAATCCAAAAGATTTTTGCAACACAACAGTGTAGCGTTTTATGCCGGTGTGTGCGGGTGTTTTGTTCTGTGGCGTGTGTGTGTGCGCCCGTGTGTGTGATCTCAGAGACACAGAGGAAACCTTCCACCCTGTGGTTGCGCTGCACCGCTGCATCCTGCTTGCTGCTCTGCCAGTTCTGCTGCTTGCATCCGCCCCTCAACGCGTCTTCCCAGCTCTCAGTTTGACCTCATTATCGCCATCATTACCATCGGCATTAGTAGCTGCACCCTTTATCATCATCGTCACTGACATCTTTATTATAATCATCACCAGCAGCAGCAGCAGCAGCAGCAGCAGGCATCAACAGGGCTATCACCATTACCGTCATAACTCTCAATATGCTGTTATTATCATTGTCATCATTTTTACTCATAATGTTCTGAAACGAAGATGGATGCTGGAATCAACATTCTTGCACCCTAACTGTGTGTCGTTGTCGAACGTGCTGCAGGGGCGTTGTGCGTCGTGCACAAACTGCCTCTCCTCCTCCAGAGTCTTGTTCACCACTTGTGAGCTTCACATACTGTTAAGTATGCTGCGAGACATGTGCTCCCATCCTGCATTGTGTTTGCTGGCGGTTCAGAAAGCCTTGTATGTGTTTCTCCTCTGAATATTTCAGAAGGGGACTGACAAAATGCAGGCAGAAACAGACCGCTGATGACCTCCTTCTCATCGCCGCTTCCTTCCCCCCCCCCACCTTTTTTCTGTCCCCCCCTCCCCTCCCTGTGCTCATCACACAGCCTCTCAAGCTTCCCCGCTATTTCTCTCACTGTCTTCATCTTCTTCGTCTCACTCTCTTTTCTCTCTTCCCTCCCCCACGGTTAATCACACCCTCCCCTCCTCGTTCCTCCTTCAGGATTTTAGTGTGCTCCCCTTTTACTCTGTCTTTCCCTGATTTTTTGCATCTTCTCCCACCTGTCTGTCCTTTCATCTCACGTATGTGCTGTGTTTCATCACCTCTCTCTCCTACCCTTCCCTTACATTCACCCTCTCCATCTCGTTTTATTTCTCTCTCCACGGCGTTGCACTCTGTCTGCCTGCCTGCCTGCCTGCCTGCCTGCCTGCCTGCCTGCCTGTCTGTCTAAGGCCTCTGCTCTGCTAATTCATTCGCTGTGCATCGCCTAACATATCTGCAGGGTCAGGCAGACAGACAGAGAGAGAGGAGAGGAAGGGAGAGGGACCAAGAAAAGAGGACATGGAAGAAGAAAAAGAGATGCAGTTTTATCTCCAAGAAACAGAAAGCTAGAGCCAGATCCTGTGGTGTCTCTGTCTCACTCACAATATATAGTAGCTTGCCATGACCTCCTTCTGCTCGTTGCTTGCTTTGTGATTCCGATCCCCTGTTCAGCTTTCTCTCTAATACTTAAACCACATTGCTGCCATTGTCTGTTTTTATAAAGGAATGTGTACAGCGTATGCAAGTGTATACATGTGTGTGTTGGCCTCTGGGAAATGTGCAGAGCAGTGAGTGCAGGTATTGACAACTGTTTCTAATTCCAATTGTCTTGTGCCTATAAGTCAGTAATTCTGAACATATTTGTACCTTAACCTAAACATATTGTTTGTTCAAGTGAAATTTTGGAGGCTATACTTCAGGAGCCGGTTGCACCAGCTCTTTGTAAATTTAAACTTGGCCTACTTATAACTTAGATGTTTACGCATACATTTAAACAGGTTGCACGACACATTACACACTAGTTCTTATGTAGAGATTAGATATGTACACCCAGTGAATGCCAGGTGTAACCCCAGCTAATTGAGCTAACTGACAAAACTAACATTAGCTTGCTAATATATGACCCATTAGAGGTCATATATTAGAGGTAATAGGGACTATACTTTATGGTCAAAATATCTGGTCAACATGCTGTTTAATAATGATGTTAACGAAGAAGATTTTAGATTGCATTTCACAAAATCAACACATTATAATTCCATTCATAAAACATTATGCCAGTAGTGTTAGCCTAGTCAGGTTAGCATAATCAGATATTTCCCACTAATTCTAAACTGCATGTACACTGCTGACTCTGAAACTCGTGTTTATCCATGTATGCATATATACATATAACAAAGCGATACCTACATCTACAAGGATTTGTAGTTAAGTTTAATATGTTGTTTGGCCAAAACCTTTTATTTTTGTAGTTATGTTACAGCTTGTGGTGTAACCAAATTCAAAAATCCCTAATTTAAGACCTGGTAATAGTTATTAAGAACTTTAAAAAAAAAATACGTCACACACAAACCTAGTAATACATTTATTAATAGCCAATCCTGAACTTCTTTATCAGGGCTAAGCAGAGGTGGACAGTATATATAGGAGTATTGAAATCCTTTACTTAAAATAAACAATACTACAATGTATAAATAGTCCAATAAAAGTAAAATTCCTGCCATCAGATATTTTATTTACAGAGGTATTTTCAGTAAAATAAAGTACAACTCCTCATTGTAAATAATAATTGCTTCCTGTGAGAAGTGATGTTGTTAGTTGTACCTACATTATAAAAGGGGTGAAATACACTAATTTGGTTTCTTTCTGACATGAGAAAACTGTAACTTAAACAAAGATGATAACACATTGTCCTTTTTACATTTCAGTTCATGTACAGATACAAAAACACAATGACACTTTAGAGGTGTTGGTAGGTGTATTTCTTTTGCTTTTTTCAGAGCCAGGCTAGCTATTTTCCCCTGGCCCCTTCTTTATGCAAAGCTAGACTAAACATGTCTACTTTACGCACAGACATGAAGTTGGTATATTGGACTTCTCATGTCACTTTCAGAAAGAAAGCACATTTCCCAAAACTATTCCTTTAAAACTCTAACAACACATAGTATTCTCTGAGAACAACAAATCTGTCTAAACTAATCCAATAATGTAGGAACAGCATGCAATTGTCATCAGAGATAATTGTGTCTGACATGATTTAAATGTGTGTGTGTGTGTGTGTGTGTGTGTGTGTGTGTGTGTGTGTGTGTGTGTGTGTGTGTGTGTGTGTGTGTGTGTGTGTGTGTGTGTGTGTGTGTGTGTGTGTGTGTGTGTGTGTGTGTGTGTGTGTGTGTGTGTGTGGAGTGGAGTGGAGTGGAGTGGGTGGTTGTGGATGGTTTATTTGCCCCTGTGTGTCAGAGAGGTAGAAGTATTAGGGGTATAAGAGAGGTGAAAGTGTTTTCTTGTTTGCAGTACAACACTCACTACAACATGTTTACTACTGTTTATTAGAAATGAAAATCTTGTTGTGAGTGTTTCAGTCACTGTTGATTGGAGAGAAAAAAAAGAAATCCTTCTGCCAGGAATTGAAGTGTAGCAGCATTGGCTCCGGTCCTTTCGACAGTGAGACACTACTCTGGGGAGCTCAGCTGGTTTTTCCTGTTAAACCAACACAAGAATCTCTTTGGCTAGTCAAATGAATGTTACGGTATCATTTGATCTTTTTTTAACAACAAAAAGAAAGAGGGTGATGAAACCTATTTTGGCATGCTCATAATGGCCGCCTTGTAAGGTGTTCTATTTTCTGTGCATTATTCTCCTCGTGAGTCAAAAATAGAAACTGATATGTCAGAAAGAGACAGTGACAAAAAGCCAGAGGCAAACCAAACACACACACACACACACACACTTTTTATCGCCTCACTTTCTGCAGCATTTCTTCAGTTTGTTCTTATCTCTCATGTCACTCATATGTTGCATCTTTTTTCTTTTCTTTCTTCCTCCACCCAAATCTCTGCAGGTTTTCCTGAGCAGACGGAGTTAGAGCTCGAGTGGCAGTGAGTGAGTAAGCAAGAGGGAGTAGGTGTCATGGATGATGAAAAGAAAAACGCCGTGGACCCGACCTACCAAAACTTGCTGCTCCTGGGCGCCATCGCAGCGGCATCCGCTTTTGTGGTCACCATCCTTATTGTCCTTGTCTGTGTTGGTTGTCAAAGGTAAGGGGACGGTGACATGACTTGAAATGTGAAAAAGGAAAGGGCAGACTGAAAAAAAAAAGGAAAGAGAACAGCCAGAGTTTTATCATCTCTGCTGCCAGCTTTCTGTGCCCTCCCAGATCACTCTCATCATCCACTCCTTCTTTTATGTGCCTCTACTTCTTATGAACTCTTCTCCTCCCTTCTTTCTCTTCCCTCCATCCGTCCTCTCCATCTCTTTTATCCCCTACTCTGAGCAGCGTGGCAGTAATGAATGTTAATGGCTGCGAGTGTCAGATCAGATGAAATGATGTTTACAGGACACTGAGGAGACAGGCCAGAGTCAGAGCAGCCTCACATCACCCCTCTTTTAAGTAGACTCCTCAGCAGGCAAAAGCAATGGAACACCCCGCGGTTTAAAGAGGATCAGACTCTGACCCAGGCACGAGTAATGGAACAGCCTATGGTTGTTGTTTTTTTCAGAACCCTCTGGGACCAATCAGAGACTGCACTGTGTCTTTGTTGCCATGGGATACACAGATAAAGATCTAGAGAAATGTCGGACCAGCTCATGTCATAGAAGTAAAACCACACTATTGTTAAGATCTAAAGAATGAAATATAACCCCCCTCCTCCCGATGGATGACAGTAATGTTGAGGGGCAGAGTGTTCACCAGTTCAAATTCATTTTGTCATATACAAATGGGAAGAGATACCTTCTACTATTGATTTCATACTATTGATTTAAAAATACCCCTCAGGATTACAGTAGATATCTTGTAAGATCCTAGTCTAAAACAAAAATCATTGTTGCCATTCTTTATACATCTTTATCCCGTCATGTCATTTTTACCTTAACCCCCCCCCTCCTGTGTCGTGTTATTATGAACATCTCCAAGGGGAGCTCTCTTTGCCTTCTCATGGTCCCCTTGGGGTATGATGGCCATATGTTTGTGCGAATAGGATTGAGTTCCAGCTCACTAGAGGAGACAATAGCTAGCTCCAGTGACATGGATCTGACACGACTGGCCATGGTACTTTTTATGTTCAGTTATATTTTAAGCAACTTGTATAATTAGACGATTTTTGTATGATTCCTGCCCCCGTTTGCAAACCAGTAATGCTATTTTTATGCAGCAGTAAGATCTCACAGTCTATATGTGATGCAGATCCTCAATCTCCAAAATGAGAGAAGGTGGATGGGGAGGAAAAAACAGTTGACACATTCGCACCTGCACCCGGGAGCTTTTATCTTCATCTCATCACTCCCTCACCATATCAACAGTTTCCTGTAGCTACAGCCACCTCCAGGGTGTTAAACTACTCTAGATGCATTTGTTGCTCAATACTAATACCAGAGGATAGTAAAGAGAATTACCACAAAGGAAACTACAAAATAACAATTGTACGTTTGCTTGGGATCGTTGTGAAAAAAAAAGAAAAAAGAAACACAAACGTTTCTCAGTGAAGGACATCCTCCGCTTTGGCAAAATCCTGAGTCACGCTCCACTCACTGTTTGACTGGGCTCTTGCTATTAACCAAGGACGTTTATGCCCTAATCAGAGTTGGATGCTGATAGTATCTATCTGCTCTGAGTGTGTGTATGCTCTTTCTCTGTCCACCGGCTCCTGTTGACCTTCCTCACTCTGATGTTGTGTCAGAAAAAGCAAGAGCAAGCACCCCCCAGCCGGAGAGAAAGGGACATCTGTAAATATGGTGAGACATGCTTTCATTTTACTCCCTCTTTCTCTCCCCCCACCATCGCCTTCTGCTCTATTCCTATTCCATGTATCCTTTCTCCCTGAATAGCTGGTAGTATATGCAGATGCACATACATGTGTTTGGATGTTTTATTCCTTGTATCAACATGTTCATATGTGTGTGTTACAGCAGGGTACCCTTCGACACCCAAAACTGAACTCCATGAGCAAATCTGACACCAGGCTGCATGAGATCAATCGCTTTCCCTGCAATGGAAACTGTAAGTGATGAGTGACAGTTTGTATGTGACAATTTATTATATACAACACTGAGCTGTTTTCAGTCCTGCCACATCCAACGCTTTCCTTCTCCCCCTCCTCCTCCTCCTCCTCCTCCTCCTCCTCCTCCACCTCTTCCTCCTCTCCTCTGAGCAGCTGTTAGCAAGAGCCGTCCAGCCAGTATGGACCTCCTGCTCCTCCACAGCCGGCGCTCTCAGACGGACCTGAGGCCCTCCCATGGGCGCCAGCTTCCACAGATCCCCACCAGTCCCCAGGGATCTGGCCAGGGGGGAGGAGTGGAGACAGGAGGGGATGGGGTAGGAGGAGCAGGAGGAGGGGGGGGGAGGAGGAGGAGGAGGAGGAGGAGGAGGAGGGGGGGAGGCTAGAGACCACACCTACACCGAGGTGGGCATACGGAACAACCCCACCCCCACCCACTGCCTGGATGACGGCCTTTATGAAAGCGTAGGTGTCCGGGAAGGTGACGCGGGCCCCAAGGTCCCCTCGGCCCCGCCACCAACATCAAACAACACTCCAGCTACAGTCAGAGCTGCCCAAAGTCCCCCAGTTCCAGCCAACGGAGCTCGCAATGGGAACGGACATGTGAATGTACGTACATACTCACAGATTCCACACTGTAATCCTATATTATGTTTTGATTGTGCTATGCGGTCGTTACTTCACAAGTCTTACACATGCTAACCTGTGTTGCCTGCAAAGGGAGGGAAAATAATAGCAGCCATATTTTAGACCTTAGTGTGACAGCTATAACAGTTATTTATTTGTTTGCCTGTAGATGGCATGCATCATCAGCTTGTGTATGTGGGTCTAAAGTGCTGGAGCTGCAGCTGTTAGGGTGCTTTGCATTATGACAATAATTTGTTGGTAACTGACATCTCTGTGTGTGTGTGTGTGTGTGTGTGTGTGTGTGTGTGTGTGTGTGTGTGTGTGTTTCTTTGTCTTTTTTTTCTCACAGGGTGGCAGAGGGAACGGCAGAGGGAATGGCGCCATTAACGGACCGATGACAGGAAGAGGTAATGGTGCGAGTGGGGTCAACAGGTCACCTCTGTCTTCTGTCAACTCCTTGGCCATTCAAGATCCAACTGCAGCTGAGTACGCTTCCATACGGAAGTTCAGAAAGGTAACAATATACATACATTTCTATCAAATATTCTTGTTGATTAGTAGTTTGGTTTGATGAAAATGTTACTCATTTTCTTGCTAACCCAGACTCGGATCAACTCATAGATTCCTTAAGTGTGTTCTAGGGCTGTACACTGCAATAATACTGTAGCATTTCCAACAAGATGTCCAATGTGTGCTAATACAAAAACAGAGATGTCGCTGTACTCTACAGGTATGCTTGTCAAACAAAGAATGACGGATAACATCACCTGATGTTTTGTCATTTCTGAAAGTTGTGTGATTAGATTTGATGGGATGTATTCAGCAGGTGTGCTGGCGTAAAATATGACGTTTATCTCTCTCTCTGTTACGTAACGTATCTATGGCTACGAAAGTAGGTGTTTGTGTGATGATGATCAGTCTGACAAAAAGCAACAAGTATTGCAACATCATTTTTTAGTAGTAGATGCTGGCAGCAAGAGGCCTCACAAGGAAATAACTTGGCAATATAGCTTTAGAAGAATTGTCGAAGCTAGGATAATGTGTACAGTATTAGAGAAGGTAAATATTTTAAACTTTAAATCGAGTAGTTTACTGTTTACAAAACCTTCAGAGGAATTAAAAAAAAAAGCATCCATGAGCTTCTCTGGCTCTGAACAAAGAAAAATAATAAAGTTCTTCAAAACTGCATCATAACATACAGCGCTTCATATTTGCTTATGAGTGAAATATTTCAAAGAATACCAAGTCAGCTAATCTCAAATTATAATGTCCTTTTAATAGGTTTAATATACTTATATGTAGCCTACTCTGACAAATTCAAATAAACTGTGCACTACGTGGATTTTTTGCTGTGTTCTTTGACTGAAAGTGATGTTTTCACTGGACTCAATACCTCAAGGTCGACAAGACAAACAGGAAGGAAAATAATGGGGGCGACAGCCAGTCAGACAGTCAATCGAGCGTGAGTGATTCACCCTCTACAGCTCCTCCTCCACTACATCGCAGTCAGGAGTTTCTGCGCAAAGGACTGGAGCCGTTTCACCTGCACTCCTTCCCAAAGGTACAGGAATCATTGGATCAATATGCTCTGTCTCAAGCTTAATGCATTGTATCACCCAACCAGACACCTTACCAAACTGTGAGTCTGTCTATTTACCACCAGAGGGCCCTGTCCACAAACTAGCAGCTCTTTATAGTCACACTTACATAGGATTTACATTTTCTTAGTCACTTGATGTCTTCTTATTGGATTTTACCACACATTTATCATTATCATAAATAGTGAGTGTATATGTGAGCATATGATTGAAACAAAAGCATGATTGATTAAATTCACAGACTTCTATTTACAGTTTTTGTCACACGATTTTTGAAACCTCTCACTCAAAGTGCAAAACTACACACCAAATCTCCAAAACCATAAGCTATTTTTCAGCCTTTCACTCAGTTTTCAATTGCATAAAACACTTTTTTCAAAACACTACACACAATTCTTTACCTAAGACACAAAAATCTAACAGGAAGTGACTTGCTTTCCTTTTCCAAACACAACCAATCAAAATGCTACACTTATTTACCAGGGGGTGCGCGCACACGCGCGCGTGCGCACACACACACACACACTCCTCACATGTGCAAACACATTATGTCATAACTGAACACTAACCAATCACTGCTTTAGTATAGGCCTATACATAGGTCAAGGATCAGATTATCTGTTTTGAACAATGGATGCCAACAATAGACAGAGAGAGCAAGGGGAGAAGGAGGGAGAGACAGGGGACGACAATGAGGAGGAGGAGGAGGAGGGAAGAAGAGAAAGAAGGAGAACCATCTCTGATGAGCTCAGGGCCACACTTATTCCTCATGTGATCAACCACAGATTGACCATGAGAGAGTGGCGTCCATACTTCAAACCTTCAGAAATGAGGCATGCAACTTTCTAATGACTATTTCAGCATTACCCCCCCCCCCCACACACACACACACACACACACACACACACACACACACACACACACACACACACACACACACACACACACACACACACACACACAGTGCACTTTTCAACCACTCTCAGCAGATTACTTTCTCTCTAGAACATTGTAAATGTAGATATAAGCCTATGAAAGTCAAAAGAGCTTTAGATTTAGAACAACAGTGTGTACATGGTATATCCAAAAATTTACTATTATGAAAAAAGTGTTTTTGATGCAAATGCTTCATTTTGAGATGTGTTTATGGCATTTTGAATGCAGTGTTTCATTTTGAAGGAGATGTGAGGCATTTTGCATTTTGTGTTTGCAGTTTTGGGAATTGTGTGTAGAGTTTTGAAAAAAGGAGACATAGTTTTGAAAATGTGTGTAAGCAGTTGGAAAAAATTGTAACCAACCTTAATAACTATAACTATGTTTTTAAAATTTTTAGAATTTATTTGAATGTCCAAATCACATTATAGTGTTGTATGCGCCAGCTGGGATGTGTTTATAAACACTCAAGGCCACCGTTTAGGGCAGTTCTGAGAGGGAAGTAGAGGGACAATGATCGGATGGTGATCAGCCTTTCCTGAGGGTTCGCTGGCACACATCCATTTTTCGTATGTGTGTGTGTATGTGTGTGTGTGTGTGTGTGTGTGTGTGTGTGTGTGTGTGTGAGAGTTTGGCATAGCATAAAACAGGTGACTTTTATTGTTAGTGTAGATTGATAAGGCTGTTTCAAATGTTTTGCTTTGGCTGCGACTGTCAGTTGTTGACCTGCACTTTTAATATTTGATTGCTAAATCCTGTGTGTGTGTGTGTGTGTGTGTGGGTGTACACATGCATGTATGTGCATGTTTGTGTGTGTGTTTGTGTGTGTTTCTTCCACCCAGTTGCCCTTTTTTTCAGTGCTGCAGCAGCATTAGAGTAGCCAGAGTAAAGTGTGGAAGGATGGATTATGTAAGCGCTTGGCAGGCTGCCTGCCTCTGTGTGTGTGTGTGTGTGTGTGTGTGTGTGTGTGTGTGTGTGTGTGTGTGTGTGTGTGTGTGTGTGTGTGTTCCCGGTTAATTTATCAGCAAGTCTATCTAGAAACGGCTAACAGGTAGCCAGCAGCCAGTGTGGGGATAAATAATGTTCACATATTGAAGCCATTTACTCTGCCCTGGCTTCTATTACTCATTCTCACTGCACAGGAGGAGCATATAAAAGTTTAATCATCCTTGGTTGCATGTGCCCGTACCACTACATTCTTTCTAATTGGTTTCTAATTGGTTTTGATCAACAACAGTGATAGAGCAGTTTTTTTTTGTTTCGGTATTGTTTCATTACGAGGTCCATTTTGTATTAAAGGTCCCATGGCATGAAAACTTTATGAGGTTTTTAACATTAATATGCGTTCCCCCAGCCTGCCTATGGTCCCCCAGTGGCTGGAAATGGCGATAGGTGTAAATCGAGGACTGGGTATCCTGCTCTGCCTTTGAGAAAATGAAAGCTCAGATGGGCCGATCTTTAATCTTGCTCCTTATGACCTCATAAAGAGCAAGGTTATCTCCCCTTTCTCTGCTTTGCCCGCCCAGAGAATTTGGCCCATCCATGAGAGAGAGACATCATGGCTTTCAAACAAGCAAAGTGGCAAAAAAAGCTCATTGTGGGACTGGCTCTAGTGGCTGTAATTCTGCACCAAGGCTGAATTTTGGGAAATAGACTTCAGATACAGTATTAGGGGACCACTAAGGTCTATATAAAAGCATCCAAAGAGCACCATGTCATGGGACATTTAAGCAGTGTTGTTTTGTTATTTATAAAAGGATCACATATACGTACTAAAAAGCAGATAGAAAATGCAAATACAAATGAAGTGAAATGTAGAAATACAAGTGAAATGTAGCAATTTAAGTTGAGTTTTAGTAATTCTCAATTTAAGTAACGTTGCAAAAATTACCTCTACCAGTAGAGTTAAATGGGGGTTATGCTTTTGTTGCATTGTTTTTATGTTAGTGGATCTGTCTATATGTCTGTCATCACGACAATATCTTTGACTGAAAAGATTTGCATAACACCTGGTGCCAAAGTTGGTCACAGATCAAGGAGTAACTGATTAACTATTTTGGAAAATTTAACTGAGCAGGCATTCTGTGCATAGTATAAGCCATCTAGTTATTAGTTTGTTTTTGAAAAGAAAGAGACTTTTACAGACATTTTGATAGGAAACTCTTAATAGCAAAAGTAACATAAAGCTGTGGCAACAAAGCAAATGTAATAAGATGTCAGTTGCATTTGATGCCAGTTAGGAACTGGTCTCTGCATCTGCCAGCTGAGGGGATCATTACCAACTCCCACTCTCCTTTAGTCTGGCTATCACCAGACCAAGCTCAATCTTTTAAGATTGAACATTAGTCTGGGGAGTCTGCTCTGTATTTTCTACTGCACAAGAGGCGTGATCAACGGGCATAGTTCAAATGACTCTGTATGCAATTGGATAGTCCTTCAACCAATTAGACCAACGATCCGGGTGACGTAGCAGCGACAGCGGCATCAACGGGTTGCTGCTTGCCTTCGCTTCTCTATCGTCATCGTGTTAAACCTGGCAACAGCACGCCAGGTGGATAAGCCAGTTTGTGATTGGTCCCCGCAAAATTGTAACAGAAGCAGGATAGATAAATGTATAGGTTTCCAGTCTGATCAAATCAAATTGTCGGCAGATTGGGCTGGGTTTACCCAGTCTCCCTCTCTTTTTGACCACAGTGCCACTTGCTGATTTGTTTGTTTGAATCTTGACAGGAAAGCTTCCCTTGGAGAGCAAAAAAGAAGTAAAAAGCCAGATCATTTAACATGGGTGGATATTGTAAAAATAGAGACATCTATCATAAAAAAAAGCTCTAGAAGTGACACTTTTATGACCATAACCTTGTTTGGTCAATAATTTTGATCATAGCAGTACTGACCAAATTTAATAAAGCAGTCCATATTAAGTGTGTCATCCCTCCATGAAATCATGACCTCTGATCTTCAAAACAAATGTACTCTCTTTTTTACACACACGCACGCACACACACACACACACACACACACACACACACACACACACACACACACACACACACACACACACACACACACATGCAGAATTTGCTCTGACTGTACAGCATAGTCACTGTGTAGGCCTACCTATTGAGAAAACCACACACAGTCAAGGCACAACAAATCTCTCCCTACGTGTAAACAGGATTTCAAAATTGCTGCACCATTCCTATTTAATTGTGTGAATTACTTTTGCACAAAGACCTCAGGATCATAATTGCAATACTTGCCTGCTCCTAAATTTATTTGGTTTACCAGGAGGCAGTGTTCATGGGCAACGGGGAGCAGTACATCTGGAAGCCTCCAGAGGAAGATGACATCATCACCTTGCACCCACCTCCACTCCGTGCAGAGAGCGTACAGGGGCACCCATTGCCCCCAACTGCAAAGGAGGTAGTATACGTGTGTGTGTGTGTGTGTGTGTGTGTGTGTAGGTGTGTGTGTGTGTGTGTCTACAGGCAGACAGATATACAGACAGGTCTCTGATTTGTGATTGCTGTGTTTACCCATTGGATTGGGCATGCCGTCATTACACCACTGCCCTGTGACCTGCCTGTCATACAAGGTTTCTGCTTACCAGAGGTTTTGTTTAAGCCGCCCCCATTCCCCTGCCTGAACCCTGACCCCAAATCTCCCAGCCCCCCCACTCATCAATCTTTCTCCATCGCACAAGTCACCAGACGGATCGGACATCAGTATCACCTGCTGACAATTAATTATCACATTACACTTTACATTTATAGAGACGTTTGTTAAAGGTAAGCTATCTTGCCTCATCAGCCTACGCAGGCAGAATGTAATCAGCCCAGACTGGGATGTGGGCTACAAACTGACTATATATATATATATATATATATATATATATATATGTATACAGTATATGTACGGTGGAGTTTGTCTTCTGGTGAGGGGGGGGACCTGCATTCGCAAATCATGTCACATACCCCACCACATTTGCAAGAACTCCACCCACCACTTCTCAATCCCCCTTTCGTCGCTCTCTGCTGGAAACAGTATAACATCCTGAGAGTTACAAGCAGTCGCGGAACTTTAGACATGCAAGGGTTAGATGTGTGTCCCTGAAATAGACCACTCTCTATTATTAGTCTGTGTTTGACTGAGCTTCTCTTTTTCATTATCAGCTTTATCATCTCAGGGAAGTTGTATTTCCATGTCAATAACTTTGTTGGTATATTTATGACTTAAGCTTGGGATTTAATAAGTCAGAGAATGAATGTACTGTTGACATAATCTAATAGAAAACAATCTAGATGACAAAAAAATGAATGGATAGTTTAATGTATCCTGAAAGGTGGAATTAAGGAAAGCTGCAGTTTTAATCTGTTGCTAAATTTCTTGTTTAAGACAGTGTTGAGCCAATGAGTTTGGATCCTGTATATGGAGATTAAGGGGTTAAGTCCCTGCTGTTTGGCTCATGAGTTAAACTCCTCCTCTGCAAATCAGATGGGTACACAAAAAGCTGGCCTTGACTGCATTCTGCAATGCCTCTCGCTCTCTTTCTCTCTCCCAATTCTTCCTTTTAAACTTTCTTTCTGTTTTTTTTCTTCTCTTTGGTAAACTGTTTCTGTCCCTTATTTGCTGTGTTTTTCCATTTGTGAGTTTCTTGTTGCCCTAACATGCCCATATACTTCTGTATCCTCTGGAGTTTGTCAGTTGCAGCCATCAAAAGGTGTTGAGTTTCCACTCCCACCTTAATCTCCTCCTCTCTTCTGGCGCTCTCTCCTTCTGCTCCACTCTGTTTGTGGCTATTAGGAGGCGCTGCCTTCCCAAACCAATCACGTTGCACAAAGCATGTCTCACCAGTTGAATATTGACTGCTAACAGATCGTTTGGAAACGTGTGCCATATTTGCTATTCAAAAAGTTGATCACACACAGATGCATCAGTCATGCATACTCTTTTGTTTCCATGGATAATCAGTGTATGCTAAAATTAAATGTGACTTGGTGTGAGCAGAAAGCTAAAGCAGTATCAGAAGAGACATAACAGAAATGAGCACAGGCAGAGGGGAGCAGAAAAGAAAACACACAATGCACAGGCTTCCTTAACAGCTGCAGCCCAGTTTTGAAATCCCCATCATCTTGTGACTTCCTTCCTCTGCTGCACAGAGCAGCAAATTCTGTGTGCACAAATGCACACACACTTGCACACACACACACACACACACACACACACACACACACACACTGCACATTGTGTGCACACACTTGTAGCTTACGCCAGGGTCTTTGTTTATCCTAAAAGGTCACACAAGAGATATGTGGGGGCAGGGTATGTGTCCGAGAGAGATAGAGAGAGAGAGAGAGAGAGAGAGAGAGAGAGAAAGAAAGAGAGAGATATTCACAATTAAAGCCACAGTGGTTTGCACTTGAATTATATTTCCTCAGTTTATATAATATAATTATATTTTCTGTTATGTAAGACATGTAATGTAAAGGTACCATGAAAGTTAGAGCAAGGTGAGCACACACAGAAAGTCTTGGCTATTGTCTCTATACTCTCAGGTTTCAGTTTTTTGGTAGTGGAACAAAAACAAGGCTAATCTCTGTGTGTGTGTGTGTGTGTGTGTGTGTGTGTGTGTGTGTGTGTGTGTGTGTGTGTGTGAGAGAGAGAGAGAGAGAGAGAGAGAGAGAGAGAGGGGGGCGGGGTTTGCATAGCCAGTGTTTCTCAGGGCCACTCGAGCAGAGCTTCTGGTCTGTGTGACCATGGAAGATAAACATTACCATGTCCCACAATCCTCTCTGCTCTTGTATTCCCCTTGTGGAATTTTGACACAGAAATGCCAGAGGTCACAGCTCTGGTTTATTCCAATTCCCCACAAGGCTTCACACATGCCTTTTAGTTGTGATTTCGGTATTAAAACATACATATATGCACAGACGTACAGTAAACAAACATGCAGATACTGTACAGTATGTGTATGCATTTACAGCCACATGCATAAAGGCCTCATTCCAAGCAAACAATATGTGAGCAAAGTCCAACCGTGAGCACAGCAAGTTGGCTGTCATCCAGATCTTTCGCACCATACCCTGATGTTCTGCTGCCAAAGTAATTGTGGGGAAATTTTAACAGGTCCGTCCACAGTGAAGCTAACTTTGTCACTCTGCCTGGACCTCAACGGACCGATAAAACAGTTTACTCTGTCTTATCATACCAAGTCAAAATAGGTCAGGTTACAGCAGAGAGCAACCTCCGTCAACACATGCGCAAACTACTGCACACACACCCTCACAATCCATGCTCACACACACACACACACACACACACACACACACACACACACACACACACACACACACACCAAATTAGCAGCATTGTATGTTTACTCTCATGTTCACATATTGTACCTTTATGTCTGACATATATGTAGACAGAAATAACACATACATGTAGGAAGACTGCACTGACTCATTGTCATTGTCATCTCATCACCAGTGACTGTAAAAAGAAGAGACTTAAAGTTGGGAAACGTTATTCAGTGACTGTTCATATCCCAGCACAGTACAGCATGTGTAGGCTATGTATCAGTTGTGGTTAGACATTCACTTATAAAAACTGAAGGAAAGGCTGTGAATGACCAGAATAGTCACCTTCTATTTTAGGAGCTGCCAGCCATAGACAGTAGGATGGAATTGTACTGTATGACTGACACCATACTCTGCTCTCCTCCTGTTGTGTTCTCAGATTGCAGACACCTACTCCATTGTGTGTAAAACCCAGAAGAAGAAACCTCCCATGGAAAACAACGGATCAAAGACCCTCCCACGTTCCTTTGGTGGAGGTTCCCGGGGCAGAGGTCGAGGAGTTCAGGGCCAGGCACGTTCCCAGGAGGAGCCCTGCTATGAGCCGGTAGGAGACAGGTCCTGGCCCACATGTGCAATGACCGAGTCTGACCCTGCGTACGCTACTATCGACACCCACCGGAAACGGGAGCAGGCGGCAACCAATAACAGCACAGCTGGGGGTTCTGCCACTCTGAAGAGAAAGAAGCAGATGCCGCAGCAGCAGGCAGCACCAGCGGCACCTCAGAGCTCAGGACCCACCGCCCTGCCTACTAGAGGACTGCCTGGTGGGGAAAACTTCTATGAGACCATCAGCGATGTGAAACAAGGGGGCAACAGCTCCAGCACCACTACCATCTTCACCTTCAATGATGGGATGGAGATGTACGTCACCGGCCTGTAGCTGGCTGACAGGCAGAAAGGGCCCAGAACCCACTGGTACAGAGTCATGAAAGGGACCCTCCTGTTCACCAGCCAACAGGTTGCTGTACATAGATACAAGGCCCTCTATAGACAAACAACATGAGGATCCATTTTGTGATGACATCAGGTATAAACAGGGTCTTAATCCAGGTTCAGACTTCCCTTGATTGGTCTGTACTTCAGAACCAGCCTAAGCCTAGTCCAGCCCCAATATGGACCAAATATGTTTTAACAAAAAAAATAAAGAAAAGAAAACAAGAATATATGTCTTCAACCTACTGTGTCACTGACCATACTCACCTGTTTGTGCATCATTTTCCATAATATTTTATTTTTATATGAACACTGTACTCTTTAAAGAGTATGTGGTGTAACTCACATCCTGAGAAGAGCACACTTTAATATACATTAAAAAAAAGTGCATGCATTGTGCAAACACACACACATGAGAATAGACAGAAGTAGCAAGGTATATTGTAGGTATATTGGGAGTATGAGGCGCACTGTTAGCTGTTGTCACCCATACACACACACACACACATGCCTCATCTTGGGGGGACTTATGTAATATAAGCAGATGGATGTCACAGAGATTTGCGGTGCTTAGCTCTCTCTCAGCAAACATCTGAAACCGGTTGTCTGTGTGGCCTGTTGCCTGGCAGACGGCATTGTGGTGCTTTGTTCAAACATAGGCCTAACATTTATAGGCCTGCTTAAACACAGAGGTAAGTGAAGGCTATAGTCCCCATTTCACAAATTACTATCATAAATGTGCCCTTAACGTATTAGCAGTTCTCTATCAATAACAGCCATCATTATAACTATAAAAAAGTGAGTTTTCTGTAACTTTCAATCAACAATCCACGCTCCGATTTGACAAACATCTGTAGCCCGAGGCAACAGAGGCAAAACACCCCCACACAGCTACACACATACTTGGCAGAGCCATGCGGGGTAAAGCGATCAGGTCAAGGGCATTTAGTGAGTTGTGCAAGAATTTCCCCAGCGTGATATGGGTGACAGATTTCACAATGCAAAACCTTTACTGTATTACTGGGAAAAATGAGAGAAGAATATTTTTAAAAAAAATAAGGAAACGAAAGAGATACAGGATACTTCACCCTGTGTAGTTAATATTCCATGTCCTTTGGGCACTGTAAACATCTGATTTAATGACTATTATAATTTTGCACTGCACAGCTACAAGGGTGTTTGGCTTAATTGTGCATTAACATTCTGTAAAGGAAGTTTCCGAGTACAGTTCTGATTTGCTCTGTAGTCGTAAGTCAAAGCCAGAGCTCCCCATAGCTCAACAGACTCAAGTCTGGTGGTTGAAATAGCAACAGAGGGCTTAGACTCCAAGGAAAATAAAGAGCTGGGCATAAAGTTTACCAGCAAGTGTCCTTTGGAAGGTTGCCCCTCACCCTCTACCCACCCTTACCCACCCAGCCTCTTCTTCTCAGTTTTAAACAATGTCTTTCCCATGTAGCTTTGGGGAACAGAAAGAACTGAGGAAGAAAACAAAACATTAAAGGCTTAATAATGTACATAAAGATAAGAGGTGAAAAGGGATACAAATTGCTCACAGAAATTAAGGAAGCATTAGAATGATCACACTGTGAGACAACCATGCAAAGAAAAAACGGGTTTAGAAAGGTTAGTAACATAAATTTATAAATGCTACTGTGTCAGAAAGTATGTAAAAACAAATGCACTCTGTATTTAATGCACTGTTTATTTTTTCTTACCTACTGATAATACCATTGGTTGAATAGCTCATGCCACTGCCATGAAAACAGTACGTTTATGTTGTTGGTGCAAATTTTTCCTGCTTGATCAAAAAAAAAGTGCATGCTTTGATATATGGAGATGAAAACAAATATTGTGGTACTTAATTGATCTCTTGTTTGTTAATCTTTTTTTGCCATGTGATGCAAAGCAGCTTTCAGTTTTTTTTCCAAAGCAGCAACTTAAAGTAGGAGGAGGGTAGAGAAATAGAAAGATAGAGAGAAGCCATTGGGAGTTTAGAGGTTGTTTATCCTCCGCTCTGGGGGAGCAAGGAAGAGCGATAGAGGTGTGGAGGGAAAAGAGAGTATAAAAGAAAACTGTATAAACCTGGATGAGGATCACTGCAAATTGACATGGACCCAAAGGACCATCCCACTTCTGACGTTTTTGCGTGCACACACGCACACACACACACACACACACACACACACAGCAACATTAAGCCATGTGTGTTTCCAGGTTAGTGGATGAGGCACATTTTGCGTCCACTTGGTCAGCCCTTGCATATACTCCCAGCTGTCACTGACCTCTCTTTTCTCTGCTTCACCTCTCTTCCTCTGTGTGCAGCGGAAGGGCCTTTGATGTCCAGTTCTGAGAGACTCAGGGAGTGATGAGAGAGAGAGAGAGAGAGAGAGAGAGAGAGAGAGAGAGAGGGGGGGGGGGGGGGGGAGGGTGCAGAGGCAGTCTGATATCAACAACGCACCAACGGCTCAACTACTGTCTGATATGAGAAATGGCTAACAGCTGAGTTGCTTAACAAGCTCTGTTGCGGCTTCCCTTAGACAATGCTGGCTGGAAATCGCTATCACACTTAATTCTTTTTCTCTGGCTGTCACTTTATGTGTCACATTTTCTTTATCTTGAGAAAAAGCACTGATCTGATATACTTTGTTGGACACTGTTAAAACAGTATACATTGATTGAGACAGATGTTCATTGCACAAACAAATACAGTATGATGATGTAAATGTGTAAAATACTCTGTTGCTGTTCTGATGTTGTTCCAATGTAACATACAGTACACAGTATATTTGTTGAAAAAAAAAGATGGTTATCACGGACACATTGTACTTTGTGGATGCAAAATGTTTCATGCTTTCCATGCAGATACAGATGCTGTTTGTTAATTGTCTTCAGATATAATTATGGGCCAATACTGCTGTGACAGCTGTAGCCAATGTTGTATGTTCTTAAAGCACAGGGTTTAATTAAAAAAAAAAAAATGAATATAATAAAATATAGTGTGACAGTGCAGATATGCAAAAGATTGTAATGTTTTATATTAACCTTCATAAAATATTAAAGTGAGTTTTTACTTTTCTAATAAAGTGGCACATTATAACGTGTGTATGTCTTTTGCCTGTTGTCATATTGCTCTGTACAGGATATCAAATATAGGCAGCAGTGTCAGTTTTCATGGCTCTGTAGCAGCCTCACAGTAATAACTGTAGCTTGCGATGAATGCGGATTGCAATAAAATGTGTTGTGTAAAATTAAGTAATAAACCAGAAGTTTATGGGCTTTGCAGATATTTTAGAATAGATTAAATAAACGTATTCAGGTGCATCCAACAACTGAAACACAAAGAAAACAAACGTTATTAATAACAGTTATTTGATGATGTTTATGAGTTACACATTTCCAACACGCACTCGACGACAAAGAACAGTTTAGTCAATCAAACATTTTACAGTATACACATGAATTGGACACAGTAACGAAGAATAACAACATTACCTTTGCAAAGCTTCTAATGCAATTGCCCCAACAATGCAATGCAGTCCAAAAGGGTCTTATTTTGTCCACCCTAATGCAATCAAGTCAATAAAACCTCACTATTATCATTATCAATCAAACGAAGGGGTTTATAACTTTTGGGGGAGGAAACAATCTGACCAAAGATGTTAATTTAATTGATAATAACCCACTAGCAAAGTACGGTTCATGCGAATTAACAGGATCCGGTGAATCACCATTCGATAAGCAAAGAAACATAAATGCGCAGTTTGCTTCTGAGGCCTGCAGGCTGTTTTCCTACTGCCTCGCTTCGCTTGCCTGCTCCGCAGACCGGCTCTTAACAGACACCGGCCGGTAAACTGAAGGACACGCCCCCTCCCCCGCTTCCACCCACATTTAGATTAGGAAAAAAAAAAGTGACTGACACAGTCAAACTAGCCAATCAGAGGGTCCTTCGCAGTGGACGCGTGCCAAAGCGTAATGTTTATGTTCGCGGCCGACCAATAGGAGCGAATTAGAGGGGGCGTGGCATTATTTTGGAGAAAGAGGCAAACAAATCTTTTATTCTCCTGACCCGGGCGGCTTTTTGGATATCCTTGGTAGTGGTGGTGGCAAACTTTACATGTAGACTAGAATAGAAGTTAAGACACAGACAGTTATCTATCGACTCGCGACAATCCTGTTAAATGTATCTTACTCCAGCAATTTGCACTAAAATCCATAGAAAGCTGGTTTTCTTTCTTTAGTCTCCCCTCGCCCGGTCTGAATATGGATTCTAGATATATTTTGGAGCAGCCGTCGGTAAGCGCCGGTGGTGTGGATTTTAACTGCCGCTCCGTGCTCCGCGACAACCGGGTCTCCACGGTGGAGAAAAACGGTCCCATGCCGGTGTACACAAACGGGCCCGTCTTTTACAAATTTGTAATGGACGGCGGCTCAGTATCGGAGGTTAAAGGACAGCGAACCTCTCCAAAAAGGGACGGACCTTCTCCGGGTGATCGAATATTGTACGACGTTGAAAAAGTAAGTGCCGTTTATTCGTGTTCAGCGTTTATGCACGACTCCATTAGCTAGCCGGTAAAGTCAACTGCACACCCAAGTTGCTCAGATAATATCAAGCACATTTAATGTTATCGCATTTTAACGGTTGAAATATGCGAGTGGAGCTCACACGAGACTACTGCTAAGTGACTTTATATTGTGTTGTTTTGTGTATTGGGACCGCGTTAACAACTCTTAACCCACTTTATCAAAGTGTCAGTAATTTCACCAACTGCTGTCAACGCTCGCTCGTAAGTAACTACATCGTATCGAAAACCGCTTTAAATGGCGGCTTATTCTGTGTGCAAAGTTACAGAAAAGTGGGGCAGGGACTTCAAACTACTAGCCATACCCCCATAACTGTAGGGTGGCGCTTCAGCGAGGGCTTCCTGGCTGCACAGCACGCAGGCGGCTCCTCACACACTACCGAACTAGTATGGTAGTAGACATTGGATATGGTTTCGGGTTTTTCTATGCAGCAGTGTTTTGTTTGCAAAGTGTTTTAACTTGAATTGCATGTATGTTTTTGCATTGCAATTGTAGTCAATGTGTGTTTCTCCTTGCAGGGGTCTGTAATTTAATCATATCGGTTACTAATTGACCCTGCAACATCAAATATGCACAGGTGGCGAATTGCTACACCTGCCTTTGATATGGATCAGATAGCAGTTTATTAAATATGTTTAGTGAATTGCTGCCTGTTTATTTTAACATGGCAGTGGGATAATGACACTGGCTTTACCTTAGCTTTATCAAAGTTTTTGTGAATTAACATTTTAATGAATAAATACTTTTAAAGCTGCAAAGATTAGCTGATTATCGATTAGTGATGATTTGATGCTTTTCGTTGTCCTATGTGACAGTATATTAAAAATCTTTAGCTTTTGGTCTGTTGGTTATAAACAAAACAAACAAGCTGAAGAAATGCCATTTTCCCCCACATATTTTTTTTTTTTTTTTTTCTTCAATAAAATGTTTATTGGCTTTTGTTTGAACATCAAAAAAAAAAAAAAAAAAAAAAAAAATATATATATATATATAACAATAATATAAACAAATAGACAAAAAATAAAATAATAAAAAATAAATAAAAACATTACAGGACATCCAGAACAAAACTAAACCATACAATAAGTAAATTATACATTTGGATATCACAGTTCACAGCCATACATTGTGTAGTTTAATTTGCTATTTCAGTCATGCGATGTTGTCTGATCAATTTGATTACAGTAGTGCAAAAAGGGAGTTCAAATTTTGTAAAAGTCTTTTAGTTTCCCTTTAACAACATAAGCCAATGCAAGGTTGCTGGTCATTTCTTTAAACCACTGACTAGGAGTGGGTCCTTGGGTCTCTTTCCATTTTAAAGCAATAGCACGCTTGGCCTGAAGCAAACTAAAATCAATTAGTTTGCGCTTTCTTGCATTCACCTCAAGATTTACTGGGTATAAATGAAACAAACACAATTTAGGTACAAGAGGGACATTTTCTTCAACCAATTTACCAATCATAAAAATAATCTCCTTCCAAAATCCTTGAATCTCATGACACTCCCAAATACAGTGATAAAGGGTACCAATTTCTTGTTTGCATTTTAAACAGTTATCTGGAATATTTGGATTAACTTTATGTAGTTTGACTGGGGTAATGTAGGTCCGCATAAGCCATTTATATTGCAGCAATTTACACCTAGTATTGATGCTGTGATTTTGGGCAGATATACAAGATTCCATCCATTCTTCTTTAGAAATGTCTTCCTGAAGATCATTCTTCCATGCTGTTAAATAGGACAACGAACTCTCTTTTGATCCCTCTAAAAGTATATTATAAAAGAATGAAAGATTGCCTTTATCCTTTTAAATGTTTTAAAGTGTGATTTTCTATAATTGACAAAGAGGGTTCTAAATATTTTTTTTATTTTAGAGTGTATAAAACTTCTTATTTGTAAATATTTAAAAAAATGTTTCTGAGGGATATATTTTCTCATCAGTTGCTGGAAAGACAACATTATACCTTCCTCGTATAAATCTTTTACTTGACTTATTCCCTTATACATCCAGTTTTTAAATCCCTGATCACTTCTCCTATTGTGTGTGAGCATTTTAATTGAAGATGAGTAAGGATACATCTGTAATGGAATTGTTATTCCGTTTTTTTCTATATCTATCCACGCTGGAGTGTCTGTATCTATGAAGTAGTACATAGCAGAAAAAAGCTGAGCTGCCCAATAGTAAAGTTTTATATTTGGTACTTTAAGCCCTCCCCGTTCGTATGGTAGATAGAGTAAGGATAGACGTAATCAAGAACGTTTGTTGTTCCATATAAATCTTGTGAATGTTTTCTTGAGTATAGCAAAGAAGGTAGCTGGAAGAGGAAGTGGAATTGATTGGAAAAGGTATACAAATTTTGGTAGAATTGACATTTTTAAAATATTTATACGTCCTATACTAGAAATTGGCAATGCATTCCATCTCTCAAGTGAGTTTATAACTTTCTTTATTAATGGGTCGTAATTAATTGGAATAATTTCTTTTATATTTGGGGTTATCTTAATTCCTAAATATGTAAAACCTTCAGGGGAGCTGGCGAATTGCCTGAAGGTCAGACAGTTTCTCCTTTCATCCCCATTCAATAATAGCAAGGCACTTTTATTATTATTATTATTAACTTTGTAACCTGAAAACTCCTGAAAAAAAAAAAAAACCTGAAAAAAGTTAATATATTATTGAGTGCTTGAATAGAAGGGTCTAGATTTGTAATAAACACCACAATAGCATCTGCAAACAAGGATAAGTGATGTTCCCTCTCACCTATTGTTATGCCCTTTATTTCAGGACTACTCCGGATTGCCATTGCAAGAGGTTCTACTGCAAAGAAAAATAACAGAGGGGACAATGGACATCCTTGTCGTGTACCTCTACTTAAATGAAAGGGTTTTGATATTTGGTTATTTATTATTTCTGCCAGTGGATCATTATAAAGTAGCCTAATCCATTTAATATACCCATCACCCAGGCCAAATATCTTAAGCACCTCAAAAAGGTATCCCCATTCAATCCTGTCAAAGGCTTTTTCTGCGTCCAATGACAGGACTGCATGGTCCTTGGCATTTTGTTTTTTATATAATATATTTAGGACTCTACGTATGTTATGGAGGGCTTGTCTTCCAAGCACAAACCCATTTTTATCATTCATAATAAGGTTCGGTATAAATCCTTCAATTCTCTAACTAGGACCTTACAGAGAATTTTTGTATCGCATGACATTAAAGATATGGGCCTATAAGATGATTTTTCATTGGCAGGTTTGCCTGGTTTTAATATGATGGTAATTAGTGCTGATCTAAATTATGGAGGTAATATTCCCTTTTCAAATGCTTCATTAAACATTTCAAGCAAGTGTGGTAAAAGTTTCCCTGCAAACGTTTTATAAATTTCCGTTGGGAGGCCATCAGGCCCAGGGGCTTTTCCACTACTCATGCTCTGTAATGCCTCTGAAAGCTCTTTTAAGCTTAAATTGAACTCAAGTTCACTTCTTGTCCCCTCTGATACTTTAGGAAACTTAAGTTTATCAAGAAAGTTGTCTTGCCTTTCTAGATCGTTGGTGAATTCAGATTTGTACAGATTTTCAAAATATAATTTAAAAGTATTATTTATTTCCAATGGGTCTACAATATTGACCGCATTTTCTAGAGCTAATGAATTGATGGCTCTGTTTGTATTTTTTTAATCCTCCATGCAAGCAACTTGCCTTGTTTTTCTCCCTGATCGTAATAGGATTGTTTTAGCCACATTAAGTTCTTAGCTATTTTACTACTGGTTAATTCATTATATTAATTCATTTATTATTTGTTTCAGTCGACCCAATACTTGTTTAAGTTTTACCAAACTATTTAGTCCCCTTATATTCCAGCTACAGACATGTATCTCTGACTTATTGATCATTTACTATCTTGTGTTACCATGTAGACATTGCTGTGTCCAAGCAAACTGTAAAAAAAAAAAAAAAAAAGGAGTGATTCCTTCCTTCCTACCTCCCATTTCCACCCCCACCCACCATGCATTCCCCCAAATGGAAAGCATGAGAATACCCCCCAATCACCAACTTTGGTTATGAAACACGTTTGATCCATATAACATGGAGCAACATTTTGCAAGCTCTCTATCATTATTCACCACTCAGGGCTCGCAACGAGATACTGAACATCAAGCTGGCGCTGACGCGTTTCAGCTGATAGATCCGGGAACAAGCTGATCCGTTGTCCTTCATATCGTAATTCCTTCATTTTCCTAGCTGCTCTCAAAGCTTTCTCCTTATCCTGGTAGTTCAAGAACTTCATCACGATCGCTCTTAAGGTCGTCCATCGATTTGGGTTAACTTGTCCAACACGATGCGCTCGTTCGATGATTGGTGTGGAACTGAACGTGTCGTTCAGAACCTTGGGGAGCAGGCCTTCCATGAAAGCGCACATGTTAGATCCTTCTGATTTCCCGGGCAGGCCTACTAATCTCAGGTTAGAATGCCTTCTGCAGTCCTCCAGATCTTGCACTTTGTTCCGTAGAAAATCAGTTGTTTCTTCAAGTTTTTTAACTTTGTGTTGAAGGGCTGACACATCTTCCGTTTGTGCGATTCTCTCTTCTGCCTCTCCTATTCTTTGCGACTGTGACAGTAAGTCTGTTTTAATGCCATTTATTGCATCGAGCGTATCAGCAAATTGTTTTGTAAAGTCAACTTTCAGAGACTGGATTGCGCTGAGGATGTCATCATTTGTAGCCTGTGCCTCGGTTAGCTTTTTGCTTGCTAGCGCCACGCTTTCCTCCTCCATCTGCACAGACTGCTTCGAATGGTGTCCAGATTTGATGGTTTTTGGTGGCATCTCGTCTCGCAAAACTTTTAAGTGATTTTTAATACTTTTATACGAGTTCTGGTGGTCTTTCTGAGGATTTTTGTAAGTATTTAGCTGCGAGCCCAACTCGTGCGACTTATCAGCTGCACGTCATAACCGGAAGCCTCCCCCACATATCTTTTACATTATATAGACTCAACAGTAGATAATGAAAATAATATTCAATATAATATAATTTCTTATTTAAAGGAGCAGTGTGTAGGATTTAGTGGCATCTAGCAGTGAGGTTGCAGATTGTAACCAACTGAATACCCCTTCCCTCACCCCTGCGTGTAATAGAATCTTTGGTGGCCTTCCGGGTAGCGATATTACGAATCCCACTTATGGCCACGCCAAGACCTGCCCTTCAATAGCATTTATTGGCCAGGCGTCCATGCTTACACAAGGTAACGTAATCCCATTTGTACAGGTCCTATCCCCTGACCAATCGGCTATCCTAACCTTAACCACTCAAGGTCTAATGCCTTACCCCAACCAATCGAGCAGCTTCGTAGGGCGGGTCTTGGCCATAGTGGGATTCGTAAATATGCTTCCGGTTAACGTAAAAAAGTGAGAGGCCCTCTCTAGAGCCAGTGTTTGCGTTGTCCGTTCTGGGCTACTGTAGAAACATGGCGGGATCCGTAAAATATACTGTCTATGCTAATAGCCTTCACTGGTCTCCGACCAGAGCAACGGGGTCTATTGGTCCATTTTATATATATGTCAATGGTAAAAAGAGGACCCGCTCTCTATGTATGAAGGGCTCAGCTCATTCTAAGATAACAGAAACACAACAATTCTTGGTTTCAGGTGATTAATACACTTTTGAAATGAAAACCTAATTATGAATATTACGTTCCATTTCTGCTAATAGATCCACCTAAATCCTACACACTGCTCCTTTTTAAGGTGCTTTCCCATTTTCCGTCGGGATATAACCGTTTTACATACAAAGCAATCATTCATTCAATCAGCCAGTCGATCAATGCAGTCAATGTGTAACCTCCTCCATCACACACCCACACAAAGTTCGTAGTTATTTTTTAAGTGTTTAAAGTATTACTTGGCTTGTTGTGGCCCCAGTGTTACTGGTGATGAAACACTGTCATTCTGATGAATTCTCCTCAGGGTTTCTGTGATATATCAAATTATAAATCTATGATTTAAAACCTGCACGGAAGTCATCTAATTTCACCAGTGAAGGTGTTACGCTCTTTCTATGACATAATGCTTCTGATGTAGGCTAGACGTGCTAATAATTGGCTTCAAAATGATAGATTGACTTTGTGTTACACATTTTCTAGACTGGCCTGGGGGACCAAAAAGACACTAGTTCCTCTGGGGTCTTGAAGAGGGCCAGCCCTACTCACTGCCCAGGCGCAAATGGGCAGTTCCCAGGTGGCTTCATGCACTTGGACATCAGGAATCCAGGAAAACATGCTGAGCTGGCCAACAACTTCAGGGCAGCACAAGGGCGGATCGTACCACTGACAGAGAGACAACCCCTCCCTTCCTCCCACATCCCCGTCCCCAGAAACAGGTATGGAGAGGCTGATAACATCTACAGCCATGAACCCCTGTTGTATTTTCATTTTTGTTTTTATTCATCAACCTATAACTGTGTGCATGGCTATTGTTTATTGTCTATTCAGCGCAGTCCAGTAGCTAATTTAGTACAGAATTTGCGGTGAGATTTTTTTGTTTTATCAACATAGGACATTTTCTTCACTAGAAGTGGAATTCAGCCTCTGGCTACAACTGTACAGTGGTTTGGGCATGAATGGTGTGGGGGCGTACTGGTCAACTGACCACATGTTTGGTGTTCCATCCAGAATAGTTTCGAAATATGCCCTAAGAGAGCCAGAGCTGGAGATGAGGGCTAGGATTGGCCCATCATTTGACAAAAGGAGAATGTTGGTGTTTTTTTTATTGATAAATCAACTAACTACATTCATGAAACTAATCGGGCGTCTCAATGTCTTGCTTGACTGCTTCTAAGCCCAGTACTATTCCTGTTGACTCTCTTTTGACAAGCCAGGCAGTGTGATGTACTGACTGTGTGTCAGGCAGGAAGCTTTGTTGTGTGCGAGTGTGTTTGATGTGCAGTGAGATTTTGCTACTATTGTTTTGCATCATTTTCATACACAGACTAAGATATATTTATTTGATTAGGACAATGCACATTAATCAACTATTAATTAATGAACTGATTATAGTTGATCAACATTTCTGTAAATGCACCAGTTGGTTAATTTTCAACTGTAGTCCTAGTTACCTATGGTGGGAGGAAACCGGAGCACCCGGAGGAAACCCTCGCAAACACAGGGAGAACATGCAAACGCCACACGATCCCCGGTACCTGCCCGGACCGGGGATCGAACTCTGCAGTGCCAACTTGCTGAGAGGCAGAAGTGCTGACCACTGAGCCATCGTGCTGCCACATGCACTTTGTGCTCAGGATATTCTTTGCTCGTCCTTAGGCAACCTAACATGTACATACCGACTGTTTCACACAGAAGAAGCAGAAAATGCATCCAGGGACAAGCCTAGTGCAGTGATTAGTGATTATGTAACCGTAGTGAAGACGGAGAGAAACTGTAGGTGGTGCCTAAAGACAGTTTCTTTACACTGCTATTGGTTACTGTCTTTGTCAAGACACGGTCTGTCAGTCAGATGGCGCTTACACATTAACAGAATGCCTGGTGGCGGTACAGTAAAGTCTAAAAACTGAACAGCACTTCATTAAATCTGCATAGAAACGGGATGACTTTAAGATTTAGAAATGTTAGGATATTACAATTTTAAACAGATGGATTTTAAACTGATTATAGTTCGTCAACAAAACAGATTTTAACTGCTGAGAGTGTGCTTAATTTTAGGCGTGGTGTGTCGGGGTTCAGGGGTTTAAACGCCACACTTCTTTCAATCCTTTTCTCATTATCACATGAACTTCCTGTGGCGTCGGTCATGTATGACATGAGGGAGTGTCTCTACGGAGTATGCAAGACTGAGCATGCTTTTAAACCAGAGATGAAAGTTGTGCCTACTTCTTTTGTGAGTGCATGTTTGAGTGTGTATGCCCACTACAGACAACAAGGCTGCTATTCTCACCTCTCAATCCAGGCCTTAACCAGATTTAAAACCTCTCTTTTCCACAGCATGTTGGTGGCTGTCTCAGCACACAAACGCTAAATTGACACCACGCAGCCGCTGAAAGACGTTGCATAACAATATAGAACTGTGTAGCCTAGGGCTGCTCCCTCATAGTCAACTAATCGGTCGTTTTGGTCTTAGTCAACTTAGATTTCTTTAGTCGATTAGTCATGTTTTATGCTTTTTTCATGCTGAATGACTTATTTCCAAGAAACATACCAGCACATCTCTGGTAAACACAAGCATTAAAGTGGTGCTTTTGCATGACTCTTTGCGGAGAAACTCAGATTTACAGATTTGTTGATTAAATCAACTAATCGATTAGTCGATACAACTGAATGAGTGTTAGTCGACTAAGAATTTCTTCAATCGAGCACATTCCTATTGTAGCCAGGCCTTTTTGTTGACCTTTCTAAGATTAACTCCCAGTCTTACCCTGCTCAAATTGACTTTTGTTTTGCAGTTGGTGACAAGAGGCTCTCCTTTCAACTATTATTCACATTTGGGTTACCAGTTTAGTATTCAGTCTATTTGGTGACTTTATTATGCCTGCTTGCTTGCCTGCTTACATTTTCTTAAGCTCATCCCAGCTCTATCTGTTATCCAGATGTATGCATGTGGTATGGTATCCGTCACAAATATATAAGAGCAGTTTCAAAATGGACTGTAGTAAACTGTTATTTGTTGGGAAAAATTTCGCCAAGTTACATGGTTGCACTACACACACACACACACACACACACACACACACACACACACACACACACACACACACACTTTTGGACTGCAGTGTGAGGCACCTATTTTTCTCCATGTAGCCGAATGGCTACAGTGGCATGGTTTTGTTTGACATCGGATCCCAGTTTGTTTGTGCACATCTGTGTACGTGGGTTTTGACCCATTGTGCATTTGCTGCACTCTGTGCCCTGCTTTGGGTATTGTCAACAAAACCATTCATTTTCCTTTGCTCCTTACCAGTTTAGGTAATACCACCATTGTGTTACAGGATTAAATATGTTTAAAGAGACTTTAGCTGTCAAGCTGTTGCTCACCTCTGCGTTTTATATCACCCCTGTATCAGTAACGTATTGTTTCTCACATACAACATAGTGCTTTCACACCTTGTCTTGTCAGTTTGCAAATGCAGCAAAGTAGGTCACTATCCTTTTTAGACAAGCCTGGGCAAAGACCTTGCAGGAAGAAAGAGGAGGAACCAATACATTCACTCGCTAATAAGTGCATATTCATCATCTAAACACATTCAAAGCTACACTGTATATTTAAACACTTCTACCCTCTTGTCAACCTCGCCTCTACATGTAGAAGTGTCTGTGATTAAGTCTCTCTTTCACCCACACCCTAAAGCAGAGCTCGTTCTACCTGTCAATACTCATCAGTGTGGGATCCAGCACACTGATAACGGGACAAAGACCAGCTTGAATTGAATTAAAAAAAAAAAAAAAAAAAAAAAAGAGTTCTGACAAAATGAAGAGGGGAGGGGTCACTTTGTTTTGATGTGAAAAGCTTTTCTTTCTTATCTGTCCTTGGTCAGGTACACTGTAACCACAGAAGGGTAACATGAATAGAAAACACAGAGTTTGCATAAACAAGACACCAGAGCAACCAACTGCAGTGGAGGGAAAAAGGCAGCTCTGTTTTTAACATAATTACTGCCCAGTCTGCTAAGAGTCACCGGGAAGGTTTAGGTGAAGCAGGCAGGCAGGCTGGAGCAGAGCTCTACCTCTCCACCCACTTCAGACCACCCCACCACCAATCCTCTTCTCCCAAAGGAGACATTACAGCAAGTTGTTGAAGTTCAGAGTTAGAGGAACAGCTACCCGCCCCCACTCTAGTCTGGGATGTCTAACCCACATCCAGACTGCTGACATGGCATCTCGAGTGGAGCGGCCCGTTTCTTCTCAGGTGCTTGTTTTCTTTCATATTTCCATATAAAACACATTTTCCTAGAATGTGTTTAGTAGTATCAGCATTAGTTACAAAATTCCTTCTGAATTTTATGCTTAATTAAATGTTATCATCCTTCCTTGTTTTCTTTTTGTTTGTTTTTTTCCCTCTCTTCCAGACCACAAGAGGTTAAAGCTCTTGCACTGAAACAGACATGGGGGGGAAAGGTCATTTTCTATGAATGGAGTCATGTGAGAGGAGAGGGTCAGATCAGGACACGAGCAGGCATCTGGCATGTCCTCTTAGTCAGAGTCAGGATCTGGGTTATGTGCTACATAGACAATTTATAACTGCAGAAGATTGTAGCAGACAGCTCTTCTAACATCTAATAGCCGTTACACAATAACCAGATGGCCGATCCTCGGCAGAAAAGCCAGTCGGACTGATCAGTCTCCCCGTGTTGGTCCAAAAAGTGCCACAGAACAGGAGGTGGCGCTAATTTGTATTGTTGCCCAAAAAATGAAAACCGGCAGCTGATTGGACGAACGCATCACATGGGTTTGTTTTCTCCGGAATTTCAAAGCCAGACTGTCATGGCGGCTTCTTCAGAATACGATCTCATATTGTACTAAAATAGTTCACTGAAACATGTTTCTGAAAACATTTTAAGCGAGAAATAGGCCATGAAGTTGCTGAATCTGTCTTCATTTCAGCTCAACAAAGGTCAGTTTAAAAGATTTTCGTCAGATTTTGAGAGACTCTAGTCACGCTCATTCCGCTCGCCATTTCCGGGTGAGTCCCGACTGCCCTTCCTCTGACCGAACATGTCAGGTCGGCCAAAATGAACGCCGACAGCCCCTCAGACGGACGACGGCACGCAACACACCGAACAGACTCGAGTCACCGACCTCGCTAGACTGTCCAACGGCCGATTATCGGCTTGGTGTGTCTCGGGCTTAACACTGCAGCTTTACGGTTACCTGACTTAGAGTTGTAAGGAGGAATGAGGATCTAGTATCAAAGAAAGAAAATCTTTTTAGTTAATCTGTGTTTTCATAGTGTAGCTCTGCAACTGGATCTAAATCATTCATTATTTAACACTAATGAGGGCCTCTGGATGAAGTTCTGGCTAATGGGGGAAATATTTGCTGTGTTTGTGTGTGTGTACCACGCACAGTTAAGACATTTTATCATCTGCTGTTATGCATTGAACACATTGAAAAGAGGCAAAATATATTTCATCAGTAAGGAGGAGAGTAGGAGGCATGAAGGAATGTTTTCTGCAAACGGTCTGCTCTGTTGCAAAAGTAATGCTGTTCAGACAAAGTTAGTGGGCTCCAAAATATGCTGCCATTATAGGTTACATTATAAATCCTCTCATACATTTTCATGTGTAATAGTGTATATGTAGGTTGTATACTATACATCTGTCCTCCAGCAGGATGCCCTCGGGACTGGGAGAAAAAAAGAAAAAAACACTTATCAAGAGGGAAGGAAATTCTTGTTGGCTCTGGCACTGCTGCAGTAAAATGCTTTATCGCTTGCTCACCCACACTAATAGTCGCTTACATAAGACCTCCTGTTCTGCCTCAGTAGCATTTAGAGATGCCACAGTCAACTGTCTTTCCTCTCCCTTCAGTCAGTCTGTCTGTCCTTCTAACCCACTCCTCATACCAACCAGCAGCTGCTTCATTGATTTCCCGTCTGTCCACCAGCCTCTCCCACCTTTCTCATCCTTCATCATATAACCTCCCACTACACTTCTTGATCTTTTATGCAACTATTATCATTCCCTTGATATCCTTCCCTCTCTGTGTTTGAGTCATTGACATGCTCATAAAAATACATAAAAAGTGCAATACAGTGACGTCAGAGTCAATTCTGCTGGTGTTGTTTATCAAGCTGTCTCAGTAGTGACGTTGAGCAGTTTTTTTCAGTTTAAACATTGATACCGTAGTATATATACATTCAGTATAAAACAAAAAATGCTGTACGGTTACAAGGTTTTTGCTGCCTTGTAAAATATCCCGCCTCCCCTTTTTCAACATGACATCATGACTTTGCGTAAACATACACGCTCACTTTCTTAAGCCAAGTGGCATGTTATCTGTACGCATTTTGAGCTGTCCACGTGTATGTCTACGTTGCATACAGTGGACGTAAACCTACAAGCCACATGGCGTGTTATTGCCACTTGCCGTGTTATCGCCACTTGCCGTGTTATCGTGAGAAGAAAGCGATGGTTGAGTTTAGGAAAAGTGACACAATCCCCAGTCTCCTGGGTGAAAGTCCTGTATTTGACCCATCCGCCACCCTGACCAACCTCCCTATGCGGATTTTCGTCCTTTCATACTACTCGCTACGGCGTAAATTCGCACACAATTGCAAGGTAATGTAAGTCAATGGAGGCCAAATGGCGTTGATAAACACGCTAAAAAGCGAGTATGCGTTTTGATAATACACCAATAATGGCATACGAATTGGTGTGTCATACATACACCATTTCATGAGATCAGTCTTCCTTTTTTGTGTTTTATCTGTTCCATACAGCTTATTTCCCCTTTCTCTTGGCCTTTTGCCCTCTGCACTTATGTCTGAAGGATGGCTGGCTAAATCTACTACTACTACTACTACTACTACTACTACTACTACTACTACTACTACTACTACTACTACTACTACTAGTCAAATCCAGAGGAGATGAAGCCCTCTGAACAATGCAGTCTCTCTGGCAGGAAAGATTATACCATACTCTTTATAGAAAAATAATTTCAATTATAATCAGTCTGTCATGTGTTGTTTTTATCTCTTTTTTTCCTTAAACATACATATTTAGCATGAATGTGATAACTTGTCAGTGACTGTATCCATTCAAAAGGTAGGAGAAACGATACTCATCACTGGAATGTTCATAATGTTTCTGTTGGCGCTGAACTCGTAGATCTGCTGACATTTATCAAGCCAAAGGTTGATTTAGGTGAGAAATTATTCCTTACTGCAAGTTCAAAGCTACATTTTTCTCAAAACACACAGACCGATTAGATAATATATACTGTAGATTATAATGTTAAAACTAATTCTTCTCACTGTGGGAGATAATTAGGCACAATACATTAGGAAAATCTTCTGAATGTAACTGCGTCACGCTAGCCTGGTTGACACCAGACCCTTCTCAGTTGTAAATGAGAGTGGGTCTGGGAACGGTTCAATGACTGTTCCTTTCCAAAGGGGCGTCACCAACCGACGCCGCTCAAATGCCGCTGGACGCAATTGGATAGTCCTTCAACCAATCAGACCAACAATCTGGGTGACGCTGCGCTTCGGTAGCCGTCATGTTGAATGTAAACAAAAAGCTGCTCGCCGCCACTGCGCTATCTTCGTCACGTAACGCCCGCCTCAACGGTTGAGATTGGTGCCTCAATTTTGGGGACATTGGAAATGAGTTTGAATGGGCTCTTTGCCAGACTGACTTGCAGAGCAAATCTCAAATTTGCCGGAAGTTTGTCAGGGTTTACCCAGGCTAGCATCATGCTTCAGTTAATTTACAAATGGCTTCCAAAACCAGATTCTTGGTGGCTGAGAGTCTGGACTGGAGCATATGTTTTCAAAATGTTCTGTAAGCCTGTAGTTTCATGGGTTTTGTGTTCCCCCTGCTCTCAATCACTGCACTTATAAATTTCCACACACACACACACACACACACACACACACACACACACACACCTTGTGCAGCTCTATCAAAAGTCATCCCAGTCTGCTGATGACAAGCAGTGAAATTCAGTGCAGACTGCAAACAGAGAGAAGTCGGAGAAACGCCTAGCCTAACACTTTGTAGTGTACAGAGCTCGATGGCCTACATCTATTTTAATGTCTATGTTTTTTAATTAGTGCTCAACATGTAGTTGAATATGCTTTCTCTTCTCTGGTAGGAAACATAGTTATGTTTAGAAAATTGTTTTTCTCATAGGCTGTTTTTGCCCATACATACTTAACTATTGTTTAGTTTTATGTAGTTTTTCAAACAAAAACTTATTTTTTTTAAACATGACAACAATCTGAGTGCCTCTCTCCTCTCCTCTCCTCCACCATCTCCTCATCTCTGCCCATGGCAGTGTCAGTAAACCATGAGACACCAAGGCTACCTTCACCTCACTATGGCAATATGAAGGCAACATAGAAAAACTGTGCTGGTTGAGGTTTCTGACTCCATCCTGAGGAACGTCAGATGTCCGTGATCTCACTTGTAATTTGTAATTAAAGGGTTATCGACAGCCCTGTCTTTT